>NC_136974.1:25348446-25358446 GCF_032717465.1 Coenobita brevimanus
TGTAATGCCTTTCTACATTACACACCTACACTCATCATCTGGTGGCTGTCAGTCGAGGCACAACCTAATATAGGGGATATCAATATATGAAAGAGAACCAGACGAGTCAGGAACATTTCCATATACATCAGCTGTCGGCCCTAATTAGGACAACTTAACAAGACAGTATAATGTATTTACATAATTTGTACAAAAAGTGAAGGTCCTCGCCCAAAAGACCACCATCGACTGCAACTGCCCAATACCTTTCTATATTGCACACTTGCACTCACCAGCTGGTGACTGTCAGGCGAGGAGCGGGGTTTATTGTAGGGGACATCAATATTAGAAATAGATCAGTGGGAAGGGCGAACTATTTCAAATATGTCAACTGTCAACCCTAAGTAATAGTACAATATATACATATTTACAGTCGATAAAAACCAAAACCATATAGTAAAAAAGTCACATCACTCTGATCAGTCCGGTCTCTCTCAAGAAAGCCATCAATTTATCAGTCATAACAATATCCCCATCACCCGGGATGGTGGAAAGGGTGAAGGGGACGTCTGCTGCGTATAAGTGATGCGCGTTCACGAATAAATCACCAACAGCGCAGGATGATATGACAGATAGATAACACCGCATCACAGATGTCACAGTGTGGTGGGAATCGTCTTTCTATATAAGGTTTCATATGAGTTATTTTGGTGGTATTAAGCCGTAGACGAGCCAAAACTTTTTCTTCCAGGCGACTGGGACGGTTGGCAGTGTCCCAGTCGCCCAGGTACGGCTTACACATTCGAATATTTAGTCTGGTCCACTGACCTTGCCACAGAAGATTTATTGATTTCTTTCTGAGAGAGAGACTCGACTGTAGATCACGAGGAACGTCCCAAGTCTCCTCGAGCTCTACAGCCGACTTTGCAAGTAAGTCAGCCTGCTCATTGCCTTAGATACGACAATGACCAGGCACCCAGATCAGCGTGAATGACTTGTTGAATGAATGCAACTTATTAACGATGCGGCCCTGGATCTCATGAGAGTCCGTAGTACAAGATGCAATTGCCTGAAGGGCTGATTTTGAATCTGAAAATATGACAAATGAGTCATGCCTAGAATTGAGAGCATAGTCTATGGCTTTGTCAATAGCAAAAAGTTCGGAGGTAAACACAGATGTATGAGTCGGCAACCGATACCTGAGGGCACATTCAGTCGACCATACACTTGGACCCACACAGTCACTCGACTTGGAACCGTTGGTGTACAATTGGTGGGACCCCACGTGATGCACGATGATGTTACGAAACAAGTGGTGGATCTCTGCCTCCGGCGCCTTGGCCTTTTGTGCTGGGTGCCATGAAACGTCAACAGTAAAGCCGGGAGGCTCCCAAGGCACTATATTTTTGAACATCAACTTGTCACAGTCACTGAGGTCCACACCAAGCTCCTGAGTTAGTAAGTGGAGGCGAACAGCAGGTGGCCGACGCACCCCCCGCAGAAGATGGTGGTATTGACGCAGGGGGGTACAGGCCACATTGCTGATATTACTTTTCCTAAATGTTCTAAGTCCATAGGACCAAGCCAGGTGGTCACGGCAAATACGGAGGGGAGGCACATTCGCCACCACTTCCATACGAGCTACACGGGTACACCGGATGGCTCCAAGACACATTCGCAAACATTTATTCTGCAACACATCCAACCCTTTCAGCGTGGCATCGGATGCTGAGCCATACACCTGTGCGCCATAGTCTAGATTCGATCGAATAAGGGACTTATACACCATTAATAAAGATTTTCTGTCGGTACCCCATGTAGTACCTGCTATGTACTTGAGGACATTTACTGGTTTATCATAATGGGCAAGCAAATTATTAACATGAATTTTGAAGTTCAACTGACGATCAAAATGTATTCCCAAGAACTTTACAGAATTTTGAAAAGGTACCGCCTGATTATCCAAAGTTAATCACAAATTAGGTGTGTTATGATTAGTGAGGACTACAGCAGCACACTTAGGGATGGAAAACTTAAATCCCCACTGAAAGGCCCATTGGTGGACGGAATCATGGGCTGCTTGAATCCGCCCAGCTGAAAATTGTGCATTATGGGAAGAGTTCCATATTGCACAATCATCAGCATAGAGCAAGTAATTAAGATTCCTCGGGATGGGAGCTGATGACAGAATATCATTGATCATAATACTAAATAAAGTGGTACTAAGCACACTTCCCTGTGGCACCCCGTTTTCCTGGATAAATATATCCGATGTTAATTATGGGGCAATTTGACAAAGAAAGTCCTGTCCCTTAAGAAATTTGAAATAAAAATAGGCAAATTTCCTCTTAAACCATAAGCATAGAGCTCATTAGTATATCGTGTCACCATGTCATGTCATAGGCTTTATGGATGTCCAAGAACACCCCTATCATGAATTCTTTATTGGCAAATGCCTTTGCAATACAATGCACCAAATTCATTAAATGATCTAGCGAACTTCTGTATTTACGGAAGCCACATTGTTGATTATTTGACAAATTCTTCGACTCTAAAACAAAAAGAAGCCTGTTATTAACCATTCGTTCCATGACCTTACATAGACAAGAAGTCAACACAATAGGATGAAATGCAGTGGGATTCATAAGACGACCAGCCTCTTTGGGTATCGGTATGATGCGCGCAAAGTGCTATGAGTTTGGGAACGTTTGAGATGCCCAAATCTCATTGTGCAAAGCTAACATCTTAATCAAGTTGTCCTGATTAAGATGCTGGATCATACCATACGTGATGTTGTCTGGTCCAGGGCTGGTGTCTTTACAGGATTTAAGGGCAAGGAGCAGTTCATCTAGCGTAAACTCTTGGTTGTAGGGGAAGTCTATGTCTTCTGTGGCAAAGTCTAATATCTGTAGCTCAGCCGTGCGTTTATGATGTTGAAAACGCGGATCATAATTGACTGAGCTACTTATATGAGCAAAACTCCTGGCGAGGATGTTAGCAACGTCCACTGGCTCGTCATAGATGGTATTGTTCACCTTCAGGGTGGTGATAGGGAAGTATGGGCCTTAGTTATTTAATATTCTTATAGTGGACCAGACTTTACTTAATGGTGTAGTACGAGTCACCGTGGACACAAAGGACCGCCAGGAGTCACGTTTGGCCCTTCTTACTATTCTCCTTGCCTCAGCCCAAGCCTGTTTGTATGCAACAAAATTTTCCTCAGTGGGCTGACTATCAAAAAATCCTGTATCTCCTATTGCGTTTTCTTAATGCTTGTCAGCAATCCAGTGTCCACCAATGTGCTCTATACTTCACATGATCTCTAGAAGTCTTGGGAATAGCAGCCTCAGCTGCGTGTAATATGGAAGTAGTTACATTTTCGACCTTAACATCTATGGTCTCCCCAGATATATCTAAATTAGCGATCCTTAAGAAGGATCCCCAATCTGCTTTCTTATAGTTAAATTTTGGAGGTGCAGGGTCTGAAACAATGTCACGTGTATAAGAAAGACAGATGGGTAAATGATCACTTCCCAAGGAGTCGTCATAAGGGTCCCATGAGAAATCTTGATGTATACCAGGGGAGGCCAAAGATAAGTCAATGGCCGAAAAGTTACCAGTACGATCATCTACATGAGTCACTCTACCATCATTCAGAAGACAGAGGTTGGACTGTAGTATTAGGTCGGCTACTTGCTCCCAACGACCATCAATCCTCAAGCTACCCCATTGATGATGATGGGCGTTAAAATCGCCCAACACTAACTTGTTTCCAGGAAGATGTTCAGATAGTGAATTTAAAGCATCACTGTCAATGAGGCCATGTGGATGACAGTACAGAGAGCAAATAGATAGATACGTGTTATCAAATTTTACTCTGCATGCAACAGCTTCCAGAGTAGAATATAGAATCACTTCCGTTTGTGGGTGTGATTTGTGTGTGTAAATGGCAACCCCGTGACCTTCATATCTTCTATACGAGTGGTAGTGTTGGAACTGGGGAGGCTCAGGATGATCCTCCAAGCACGTCTCCTGTAAACAAACAACGTCTGGCCTGTGTAGTGAAAGCAAGATAGCTATATTGTGTAATTTATTCCTAAGACCCCTACAATTCCACTGTAACACAGTGAATGCAGCGATTTAAGATTTACGTTGGAGGCCAGTGTGCTTAGGCTTTTTTTGCCGCCCGCCAGCAGGCGAGCAACTACTGGCGGACCTATCCCGGTGCTTGGTGACAGAAACCTCCATGTTTTCGTCAATAACTAGGGTCCCAGAGTCCACCGAGGAAGAGCTCCCTTTTCTCTTCCTCGCTGGGCCAGGAGCAGGAAGAACATGAGGTCGTGACTTGGTGAGGGTGGTCTTATTATTCTTACTAGAGTTGTCAGGCTTCGGTTTAGGCTTGACTGACTGAGAGGCAGCAGCAGCCTGAGAGTAGGAAGGTGCAACAAGGGTGGCAGTTTGAGAGGTGGATTGGACAGGAGACTCAGATGGACAGGTAGAGTGTGAGGCAAGAGGAACAGGTTCAGGGTCAGTCTGCATTTCCATGGTGCACATCACGGGACGGGACATTACCGCTGAAGCATAGGACCTATTCGACGTGGGAGTTGCATGCAACTCCTTCACCTTTTTCCTAGCTTCGTAGTAGGAAATGCCCTCAGCTGCTTTCACTAAGCAGACCTCCTTCTCCTTCCACTTGGGACAATCCCTAGAGGAAGTGAAGTGTGCGCCCTTGCAGTGAAAACAACATACCATCTCCGATGTGCAGTGTTCAGCATCATGTCCCTGTGTTGCACATTTGCCACACACCGACTGGGAAGCCCGACAAGTCTTATCACCGTACTCATACAATTGACACCTTAAGCAAAAAAGTGGATTGGGGATATAAGGCCTTACGTTAACAATTTCGTAGCCAACTTTGACATGGTCTGGAAGTGAAACTTTGCCAAAAGTCAAGACAATAGTGGCCGTCTTCGTCCTCATGCCTTCGGAAAATATAGTGATAAACCGGGCACTGATTACGTCTTGCTGAGCAAGTTCCCGTATGATCTCCTCTTCCATAACCATGAGATCCCTGCAGGTGATAACACCTTTGCAGGAATTCATGGCGTGTGGGATCTTCGGCTCGACATCATATTCATGGAATTTACGCAGTTTCATTAAGTCTTTAACCTGGGATGAATTGACAGTTTTGATTAGAAGGTCTCCGTTACCAAGTTTTTTCATTTGTTCCACCTCCCCAGCACAGTAATCAATCACTTTCTTGATGAGGAAAGGATTGAGACTGCTCAAGGGAGTAGAACCTAGAGCATGGAGGGTTACATACTGAGCATTATGTACAGGTATGTCTAGGAGATTTGTCTGGGGCTGTTCAGTCTGCAGGCCGTCAGTCAGTCTATCGGTCGGGGTTTCGTCAGGGCCGCCTCCCTCCCTGAAGGGGGGCGAGGGAGTAGGGGCGTCCGCCATAGGGACCACTTCCCCCTGGCGGGGGAAGTGGGAAGAGGGAGAAAAGTGAGCAAAGGACAAACAACCCGGAACCAGACACCTAACTCTGAGATCACCCTCTCAAACCACACCAGGGAGGCCTGACCGTGTTTATTCACGCCCCAGAGCGATCAGTGGGGGGGGGGGGACCCTCCGTGGGCAATAAGCAAAGGCAAGCTCAGTAAATAGGAACAGACACCTACTGTTCCAAACTAATAGGGAGGGGAGGAAAGTTGGAAACTAGCTAACCTATACGTCACCAGTAGGGTGAAAAAAAAAGCTAATGCCGGTGAGGCAGCCCTGAAAACTAGAGAAGAGAGCAATGAAAAACACGTCTGCACTCCTCACGACCATGCATCAAAGTCCTTCACTCCTTGTTCTCGCAATGAATTTATAATTGCTATGTGCTCCAGTGAGTCGAAAGCCTTTTCGTAATCAACCAAACTTAAGTACAGTGGTTTATTATACTCCGTAGTTTTCTTAGCTAGCTGATTCACTGTGTGTAGATGATCAGTAGTCGAATACCCGCTTCGGAATACTGCCTGGTCACGAGGTTGACTTTCTTCCAAATTTGTAGTTATTCTGTTCGTAAGGACTTTAGTGAAGAATTTGTAAGTGACTGATAATAAGCTAATGGGTCGAGATTTACTAAGATGTTTTGAATTACCTTTTTTGTAAAGTAAAATAACTATTGCCTTACACCATGTTTTGGGAATTTTCTTCTTTTTTTATACATTGAGTGAATACGTAAACAAGCCTGTTTTGTATTTCTACTCCTGCATCCAACAGTAAATCTGATGCTATTCCATCTTCTCCTGGAGCTTTCCCTCTTTTCATTTTTTTTAAAGAGAAATGTTTACTTCGTCTGGTGTTACTTCAGGTATTTCACTTGTTTCAACTGAAAAGTTAGCTATTGATACTACTGTCTTTGATGCATACAGTTCTTTGTAAAATTCTTCACCTCTCTTCACCATCTTATCTCTGGATTTAATGACTTCGCCGTTTTTGTCTTTCAGTGATGTCATTTGTTGCTTTCCTAGTGCCATTTTACTTCGGACCTGTTTCAGACTTTTTCCTTTCTTGATGGTTTCTTTGATCTGATCCATGGTTCTATCTTTTTTTCTTCTCTTTGTCTTTTGTTGATAATCTTCTTTAATTCCGCCCGTTCTGTTTCATCTTTCTTTGTTTTTACTTTCATTTTCCTTCTTTTTTTTCATAAGCTCTAGTGTCTTTTCTGAATACTTCTTGGCTTTGGTTGTATTAGGTTTTCCTACTACCTCCGCTGATTCTCCTAGCACCTTTGTTACTCTGTCATTCAACACATCAATGTCACATTGAGCATTAGTTAGAGCCTGAAATCTGTTCTTTATTTCCAACTGAAAGGCTGCTTTGTTTTCGTTTACTTTTATTGGGCATGTCTTTTTATCTTTTATCATCTTTCTTTCACTTCTGAAATTGAATATGGCTGTGCAACGCACTATTCTATGGTCGCCTGCTATATTCACTTTGTTGATAACTGTGACATTTGTGATCGTATTATTCTTATCTGCTATAATGAAGTCGATTTCATTCTTTGTTTCTCCATCTGGGCTACTCCAGGGCCACTTTCTCCCTGTTCTTTTGTGAAAGAACGCGTTCAATATTCTCATGATATACATTTCAGCAAAGTTTACCAGCATTCCTCCTCTTTTGTTCCTTTCTCCCACTGCAAATTTCCCCACACATGCTTCTCCATTTTTGTATTTCCCAACATTTGCACTGAAGTCTTCCATGACTATAGTATACGTGGTCTTTTTTTCCTCCATAATCTGTGAGATGTCGTCATAGAATGTTTCAATTTTTCATTTGAGCTTTGAGAAGTTGGTGCATATACTTGTATTAATTTCAGTGTATATTTTTTGCACAGTCTAATTACCACCAGTGCTGCTCTATCAGATACACTGCTGAACTGAACAATGTCATCTGCAAGATTTCTGTTAATTAGAAATCCTACACCAATAACTCTTTCATTTTGCATTCCTCTGTAGTAAAACAGGTGATTGCTGTCTTCCAGCTGAATTACTTTTCCTTTCTGTGGGTCTCACTCAAACCTACTAAACAATATTCCAACTAATGTATTCCAGCTTAGTCATTAAGATATCAAGTTTGTAATCTTCTGCGAGGCTTCTTAAATTGTATGCATAGATCTTCATGGATATCAGATTGCTTAATAAACCAGTCTCTGCTTGCCAACACAGTGCCTACTCACTTTCGATGGCACACTGCCCATTAGCTGGTATGGATTTATTCATACCAAGTCATCAATGCACTGAAAGATTGAACTCTCCAAAATGGTTTGATAGCAACTGTGCCAGAGCAACAACCCAAAAGCCTTCAGCATATAACTATTACTTGAAATAAAAAACATCGAAGTTGAAAGTGAATTTATAATATAACAATAATTATCATCATTATTAGATAGATAGAGATAGAGATAGAGAGAGAGAAAGAGTAGGGAAGAATGGCTAGATTTAAACAAGAACAGGCAAAGATGCAGAAAAGTTGTGTTCTGTGCATAATAAGTCCCTTCACTCGGACGATGTTTGACTTAGTACATTCTTATCGTCGATTTGATCTGGGGCAAAACTGGCCTTTGGAACTGTCGAGGTAAGACATCACAGCCATCATCATCATCATCATCATCACTGCGAGGTGTTTCCTAAGGTGGAGAATATTGTCTACAGTTAACAAAGGAAGATAATGAAAAAGACGACAGGTGGGGCTGACAACGGTGACGGTGGAAAGTCTCTCTCTCTCTCTCTCTCTCTCTCTCTCTCTGGCCAGTGTGCTCGTAGGATAAGCTTACTAACACCTCCTCCTTAGCGATTTATTCTTCGTGTTACCCATTACCATTCTCTTGTATCATATTTATTCGTTTGCATTGTTGACCAAGATTGCATCAATAATATAAAAACAATGATTGCAATGGCGCACGCAGGAATCAACTGGTAAAGAAAAGGTGTTAGGGAGCTTCCTTACCCTACGGGAATACCGGCCTGCCTCTCTCTCTCTCTCTCTCTCTCTCTCGTCTTGCTAGCTCCGTACATGTCTTACATATAGACAAAGGCCCCCTAACACAATCTCCTAAGCGATTTATTTTGTTTATGACGCTTTTCTAAGTTATATAAGGCCCGTATTTTCGTCGGTTGAGGAAGCTGCCTAACACCCTCTCCTACGCGATTCATTTTGTTTATTACGCCTTACTGTCCTCTCCTGTGTTACATAAATCCGTCCATCATCGCCATATACAGCCTAACATACTCTCAATAACATCTATGTACACAGGTGATAGCTTCAAAATGAGCCTACTTACTGATCGCATTTTCTTTTTGTTCGTAATGGAAAAAGATCTGAATGATAGTTTAGCTTCGTATGTTGTATAAATTCCACGTTTTTGGACACACGCATCAATGAACGCTGACTGGAGAGCATTTTTCCCAACTGATCGTCTGTTGCTTCAGAATGTTTAGAAGGGAAAGTGAAAGATAAATTTTTGATCGTGTGTATATTAACCACCCACCTCCAATAATAAATCGGTAAGGAAGAGGCGTTAGGGAACTTCCATAACCGACGAGAATACGAGGCAAAGGGAAGGGTTCAGGTCACCTAGGGAGGTTTCTAACGTCATTTCCTTGGCGACTTATTCCACAATTACACCTTATTATTCTCTCTCTCTCTCTCTCTCTCTCTCTCTCTCTCTCTCTCTCTCTCTCTCTCTCTCTCTCTCTCTCTCTCATTTTTTTTTCTGTCCCCTACATACTTTAGGAGGGGATAAAATGTGATGATGATGATGTAATGACGTGACGGTGATGATGATGATGATGATGATGATGATGATGTGTTTATTCGTTGTTGGTTTTGTTGTTGCTGTTGTTATTGTTGTTTTCGTAGTAGTAGCAGTAGTAGTAGTAGTACTAGTACTAGTAGCAGCAGTAGTAGTGGTGGTAGTAGTAGTAGTAGTAGTAGTAGTAGTAGTAGCAGTAGTAGCAGTAGTTGTAGTGTTGGTGGTTTTAGTAGTAGTTGTTATTGTTATAGGCTGGTGTGCACATGACTCTGGTAAACTGTACTAAGCTGCCTCCTCCTGCAGTCCACCATCCTCCTTTCGGGGGATAGGGAGGGAGTTGAGGGACGTTTGTATAACCAGGCAGTAGAGCCGCCCGGTATATATCAGTGTCACTACGTGAAGGCTCCCTCTCCACCACCAAATGAACGATAACTGAAGCTGGTAATGTATTTTTGATCATTAGAATCCGTAACGCGTCCTCCTAAGCGATTTATTTTTCCGGTTATACATCAACCCTTAAACCTCACCTGGAGATATTTTACGTGGTGTGGGGATGGTTCAGTCAGCTGGTGTGGGTGTGGGTGTGGCAGCGGGAGTGGCAAAGGAATAAATGATCCTGGCAACACACAAGAAATCCCTGGCGGAGTGAAGGAGTGTTGTGTTGAAATTAATGGGTAAGGAGTTGGCCTGCTGTCCTAATGGAGGCGACTTCGAACC
>NC_136974.1:25363446-25375946 GCF_032717465.1 Coenobita brevimanus
TATACTGGCAGCGAAGGAAAATTTGAATGACAACAGCCTGCAGTGGAGTTGAAAGACTCAGACAAGTGAATGGGTCATCACAGAGAACCAGGATTGCAGTGCCACCATGATGTCCTTGCCCAGGCAGAGGATCAAAGTAAAATGCATGATAACCAGGAGGACTGGAAGAAACAGCATCACCTACCATGGTCTCCTGGATGCACATGCACAAAGGAGTAAATTGAGAAACAAGATGGCACAGTTCCTCATAGTTAGCACGCAAACCCTGACATTTCCACTGGATGATAGAATCCATAGTAGAGTGATGATGATTAAGTGCGGGAGTGTACACCTGACAAATGAGCGGGTTTGGACTGATGCTTATGAAGCCCTTCTGAGGAGCCTGCCCAGCACCAGAAACCCGCACCCTTGAATGCAAACGTGAGGAGGAGGAAGTATGTTTTACAACATTCCTTCTTGAAGTGGACATACCAGTTGTTTGGAAGGCGGCTTGGGGGCCGCCTTTGGAGATATAGGACGGCCAGTGCTCCCACCAGAAGCCCCAGAAGTGGAAGTAGAGTCCACAGGACTCGAATCATTTCAGGAGGCCATCCCATGCTTCAGATCTGAAGCATCAACGAGCTGTCCAACAACATCCCCAGGTGGGGACAGGACCAGAGGTAAACCATCAGCTTCAGATGTCACCTGGCTAGATCCCTCAGCCTGCTGGGCAGAGGGAACAGGAGAGGTGTTGACAGAAGGGTCAACAACAGAGACCTTGGGTGGCCAGTCTTCATGCTCAGAGGACTCTGACAAACAACAGTGACATTTGCCAGGTACAGGTAGAGCCTCGGGCTTACTGGGAGAAGGAGTCCGATCAAAGTGGACATCTGCCACCACCACAGACGTGTACAAGCCGTCAGTCACCAAAGTGGGGGCGGAAACAGTTGGAGTAGCGGTCAGGCAAACATCATTCTCACAAACAGTACTAACCATGGGGACAGCAGCATTCTTCGTATCACGAGTTGAAGGAGTGGGTACTGGAATGGGACCTCTTCTATCTGTTGCCGTCACAGTAGCATTCCCCAACTGGGACGTCTGTGACGACTGATTACGCCGAGAAGCAGGTGGGGCAGCATGAAGTGTTGTCTCATTGTACTGTGGGACTTCCTTACGACGTGAGAGCTGAAGCAAAGGTGACCCCAGGGTGGATAAACATCCCTCTGACACTTTCCTTTGTCTCTGCAAAAGAAATCTTTTCACGGGTTTGAAATGACATGGGCTCATTCTCAAACTTATATTGGTCACACTGTGTTGTTGATGCTGGGTGAGCACCACAGCAACTGATACATGAGGGGGGATTCGGGCAGTCGATCTCACCATGTGAATTACTACCATAATGAACACACCTGTGGGAGACCTTGCATGTTCCTACAACAAGACCTGCTGACATGCCCAAATCTCTGCCAGTGAAAGCACCGCCTAAGTCTTGGCACACATGCCTTAACCTAAAGGCGGTAGTAAGCTGCCTCTAAGACATCAGGCAATGTTAACTGATCAAAAGTGATAATCAGTGATGGTGTGCCTGTCAATATCTAATTAACCTTTTTCTTTATCCTCTCCACCTTCACTAATCCCTGGTCTATCAGCAAGTCCAAGAGGTCCTCCTCTGAGTACCTAAGGAACTCCCTAGAGAAGACGACACCCCGAGTCTGGTTAAGGGTTGAATGACTGGTGACTGTGACATCACAGGAGGCTAAGCATTTCATGACATGGAAGCAAGCACTTTGGTCAGCATCTCAGGCCTCTGTAAGGAGTGACCCATCTGACTGTGAAACAACCTTTGGGGAAGGCCCACAAGCCTTGACCAGGTCACAGTGAACCTTAAACGCATTCTGGTCCCTGAAGGAGGAACCATCAGTCAACTTCAATACTAGGAATTTCATGTATTGTTCAGGCTCAAAGAAGCCAAGCATTGTCTCAGTGAAGGGTGAGAGAGCTTCTTGGAGGGCTGTGTGCGGCTCCCTCAAAAGAGCTCATTACCCTTGTTGGTACAGGGTCGGCAGGAGCAGAGACGTGGCTGGTTGTTGGTGATTCACGGGCCGGCCACCAACCACACGAGTAACAAACTGGGGAGAGGTACAGCCATAGCAAACCAAAGAATTACTTCATTCCCTCATCCCTCCACCCACCATCAGCCCAACGAGGGGAGGTCGTATGCCAGGGACAACACCACTGGTGACCCCAGAGGCAGCGGGAGAGTATGTGTGGGTACCCACTGGGGTACTGGGGTACCTGGGCAAGGGTGATTCCAGGACGATAGGAGCCACCAGGCCCCCCAAAGCCCACGTGATCCTAGCCAACACATGACCAGCCAGTTGACCTGGTTCGGCCCCACCAGGCCGCCTGTCTAGCCAGAATAAGAGACCAAAGAGGTCTATTGCTAGCTGCAGGGTGCATCATGCAGCATCGCTCAACCCCCAGGACTCCAGTCTCCCAGCATTATGGGATGCCACGCACGGCAAACACGTGGCGAGGCAACAGTCCTGCCCTAGATGGCAAATGGGCTGGGACTAACATCACCAGCAGGCCTCCTCCACCAGTGATGTAAGGGGTGCTTGGTACACATGACCGACAAATGTCGAACCCTACAAAGGTAGGAATGCCTCCAAAGTAGGTGGCATAGCCAACGGCGCTTCAAGCCCCGCCACCACGTCAAGGTGACCCCTTACAGTGAGGACACAGCAGAGAGATATGCCATACTGTAGGAAGAGATTATCTTTATGTAAGATGGATTATTTTGGAAAAGTGGCTCTAGATGGTGGTAATAGAATGGAAAAAAAAGTAGAAAATAAGATGATGACTTCTACCCTGAACTGGTTAAAATGGTAACTTAAAATTAGTGGAGAACATGATTAAACTGGAGAAAACTTTTTAAATGGAAATAGAGGAAATTAAAAATGAATTATGCAAGCAAAGGGAACCAAATGAAGAATTAGTAAAGAAATTAAAAAGAAAAAACACAACAATAGATGAGCTTTCAGCTGAGGTAGATTCACTAAGAAAGAAGACTATACTCGATTTTTTTCCAGCTAATGATCCACTTTTGTGAATGTGGCACCTGCACACTCCTGCTGCGTGATTAGTTGGAGTGAATGTGTCTGAAATCGCCGGCCAACCATAATAAACATTTTAATAATGGCTTCAGTGTCATACCTGAAGTATCATATTTACAAAAAACAGTTGTACCTAATATTCCAATTCTCATAACTGCTGTTTTGCATTGTCATTGTACTATACAAACATGAAACGAGTACGTATTTGTGCTTCACCCAAACCCCCCTTTCCTTGGGGGACGGAGCCTGGGTATATAGATAGTAAAAGATACAGTTGTTGCATCTCCCTATAGATATATTTTTTTGAATAAATGCATTTGGCTGGGGAAGTGCAAATAAAAGGTATTTTAATATTTAATCACTTGTTACATCAGACAATAGTACCACTCTAAGTAAATTAGCGGTTTTGTCAGTGGTAAAGTGGAAGTGGGGAGGCGAATGAAACAGCCGCTAAAGACGTAAGCACTCCAAAGGCGGGATGTGTAAAACTTACGATTAGCCTTTGTACATTTTCCTTCAGGGCTATCTAGCACCATCCAAACTCTTTGAGTATATTCATGCAAGTATTTATGTAGCCAACAAAGGTTCCGGTGTTTTTCTTTTACGAAAATCGGGTAGCGTAGTGCTTATCCAAGGCAATCTTGATACAAACAGGTCAAGTTTCCCACCATTATCGGGCTGTGACGTCACACTTCTACCCTTCAGTATTCTTCCCATGGATCCTATGACCTGCCTTCCTTTCACTGCTCTCTCTCTCCCTGGTCCCTCCTTCCATACTCCCATGTTTACATAATACTGTTCCCAGATACTTAAACTTCTCCACTTCCTCCATTCTCTCTCCCCACTACTATCTCACATCTTGCCTCATTTGGCACTCTCTCCCTGTAAGGTGTCTATTACGTAAGACTTTAGTCTCATCTAATATCTATCCATCTATCTATATACCTAGGCTGTTTCCCCCAAGGAAAGGGAGGTATCCGAGACAGGACGACAAACTCCCCAATTTACTCATCCACTCAAACATCTTAGCCCCAAAGCGGAGAAGGGACAGATCCTCACTGCACGAGGGTCAACTGTGCACTGCAATCAGTGACATCTGCGGCAGGGCCCGACAGCAGAGCTAGTTTACCCCTGCCATATCATAATAGACCCATCCCCTTGCCCACACCTGACCTGATCAGCTGATCAGACAAATGCAGGAGAATATCATCTCATGTCTGCGTCATCATTTTTGCATTCACAATTTCTCTCTATTTATTTCTATCATGCACAGCCACTCTTCCTTACTCAACAGACATCCCTCTCGCATCCAACGCTCTCTTCACACTGTCCATCTAATAATAATATAAAAATAATGATAATCCTTCTTGGGTTCACCTCACTATAAAGGAAAAAAAAAAGGAACACTCAAAACAAAAGGCATTTTATTTGGCTGGGTACCTGTATGTGGTGGTGTAAGAAAGGGAAGTGAATGGTGGTGCGAGGAAGTAAGTATGGCTGTGGCTGAGAAGAGACGTGCATATGAAGTGTGGCTGCAGAGGAAGGATGAGATGTCATACGAAAGGTATAAGGAAAAGAGGAATAGGGCGAGAAGGGCTGTGCGTGATGCTAAAGTGGCAGCAGATGAGAGGTGGGGTAGGTGGCTGACAGAGAATTTTCAACAGAATAAGAAAATGTTTTGGAAGGAGATGAAAAGGGTGTGAAAGGGAGAGTCTGGGAAGGAAGAACGAGTAAAAGCAGAGGATGGAAGGATGTTAATTGAGATGGATGCAGTAAGGAAGAGGTGGGCAAAGTATTTTGAAAAATTGTTAAATGTAGAGGAGGAAAGGGTGGCTGAGATTGTGGCGGATGGAAGGGTGCAAGGAATAAATGTGTTGGGAGAGTTGAATGATTCTTTGATCACGAAGGAGGAAGTGGAGAAGGCAGTAAAGGAGATGAAAACAGGGAAAGCTGCAGGTATGGTTGGGTGTGCTGTGGAATGCCTGAAGGGTGGCAGTGACTATTGTTGACTGGTTAGTAAGATTGTTGAATGTGTGCTTTGTGAAAGGTATGGTGTCAATTGACAGGGCAAGTGCTTGTGTGGTCCCGTTGTATAAAGGCAAGGGTGATAAGTATGAATGTACTAGCTTTAGGGGTATAAGTCTATTGAGTGTTGTAGGTAAGGTGTATAGCAGAGTGTTAATTATGAGAGTTAGAGAGGGTACAGAGAGAGTGATTGGTGATGAGCAGTGTGGCTTCAGGAGAGGGAGGGGATGCGTGGATCAGGTGTTTGCTGTGAGACAAGTGTGTGAAAAGTAATTTATGGATTTAGAGAAAGCGTATGATAGAATTGATAGGGAGGCTTCGTGGACTGTTTTAAGATTGTATGGACTTGATGGTAGGTTATTAAAAGGGGTGAAAAGTTTTTATGTAAATAGTAGAGCGTGTGTAAGAGTGGGAAATGCTGTGAGTGATTGGTTTCCCGTGAGCGTAGGGCTGCGACAGGGATGTGTGATGTCGCCTTGGTTGTTTAATATTTATATGGACGGTGTTGTAAGGGAGGTGAATGCAAGAGTTTTAGGTGGAGGTCTGAGTCTGGTGAATGTTGATGGTGGAGCGTGGAATCTGAAGCAGCTGCTGTTTGCAGATGATACTGCACTGGTGGCTGATTCAGAGGAGAGATTGAGACAGTTGGTAGAGCAGTTTGGAAGGGTATGTGAAAGGAGGAAATTGAAAGTAAATGAGAATAAGAGTAAAGTGATGAAGTGTACGAGGTTGGTAGATGGTAGGGGGATGAATATACGGTAGTTTTGAATGGCGAGTTGCATGAGGAGGTAGGGTGTTTTAAATATCTAGGGTCACATGTTGCTGTGGATGGAAGAATAGATGCAGAAGTGAAGTTTAGAATAAATGAAGTAGGAAAGGTGCTGGGAGGAATGAAAAAAATGTTTAGATGTCATTCGCTTAGAATGGATGTAAAGAGACGGCTGTATGAGGATGTTGTGGTACCGACTGCGTTATATGGGGCTGAAACATGGAATATAGGTGTAGCAGAGAGGAAAAGTTTGAATGTAATGAAGATGAGGTGTCTGAGGAGTATGTGTGGAGTGACGTGTAGGGATCGATTGCGAAATGATGAAGTGTGAAGGAGAACTGGAGTTGTTCGGGAGATGGTTGGTAGAGTTGAGCAGAGGGTGTTGCGATGGTTTGGGCATATGGAGAGAATGGATAATGAGCGATTGGTGAAAAAGATAACCAGATCTGATGTGAAAAGTGTAAGGCTGAGAGGAAGACCAGGAATAGGATGGATGGACAGTGTGAAGAGAGCGCTGGATGCGAGAGGGATGTCTGTTGAGCGAGGAAGAGTGGCTGTGCATGACAGAAATAAATGGAGAGAAATTGTGAATGAATAAGTGATGACGCAGCCCTGAGAGGATATTCTCCCACATTTGGTCTGATCAGCTAGTCAGGTCAGGTGCGGGTAAGAGGATGGGTCTGTTATGATGTGGCAGGGGTAAACCAGTTCTGTTGTCGGGCCCTGCTGCGGATGTCACTGATTGCATTGCGCAGTTGACCCTTGTGCGGTGTGGTGCAGTGAGGATCTGTCTGTTCTCCCCTTTGGGGCTAAGATGCGAATGAATGTGTTTAAATGGATGAGTAAATGGGGAGTGTGTCGTCCTGTCTCGGCTACCTCCCTTTCCTTGGGGGAAGCAGCCTAGGTATATAGATAGATAGACGTGTATGTAAAGATTATTACAATATTATGATGTATTATGTCTTTTCTGTCTATCTTTTCTTTTTTCTTCCTTTTACAGAGCTCTTGCATTGATTTTTCCGTATGTTCTTGCAAAACCTATCACAGTACTCATTCACTGAGATTTTCATCATCACTGCCATCATCGGATGTTAAGTTAATGAAGTTTTCGATAAGATGGTTAAACGCTCTGTCTTTTTTTCCGATATTCCTCTATTTTCAAAGTGTGACCTATTCACTTTTGCCACTTTGCTGAGGTTACATTGTTAATAGCCTCCAGGGTAATTTCTTCCACAGTTTTCATATTTTGATTGGAATTATAATTTTTCTTTTTTACTTCACACTTCACCTGAGCCCAGATAAGTTCAGTGGGGTTTAGCATACACTGGTAAGGTGGGAGTCGAAGTACTTTGTCCATAAAGATTTGCTATTTTGTATTTTTCTTTATATTTATGCTGCTTACAAATTTGCAGTAACTCGCTTTTACTGAGGGAAGGATCACATTTTGTTAATGTCCATTCATTTAATTATTTAATCTTTTCAGTTACTTGTCAGTTACTTTATTTACAACTTTGGAGTGGTACGTCGCATTATCCATTATGATGAGTGAATTTAAGGGAATGATTGGGAGCAGTTGATCTTTGAACTACATAGTCAAACATTCATGATCCACTGCATCGTGACAGTCGCCCTTATCACCATTCTTTGATCTAAACATCAGCAAACCTCTTCTGTTTCTCTTTATTTCCCTGAGGTACTTAAGGCGAGCAGTGACAATGTCCGTCCTCTCCATTAAGAGTTTCTGGACGCTTTCTACTTTCTTGTACTTGAATCTCATCTGCCTTACAATATTATATTGAGAGCCTCGTGATCCTTTAAAATCAATGGGAGGTTTCTTAACTAGGGTAAGTAAATCATCTACTGTTTGCAATTCGTCACGTTCATAGAAGGCCAGCAGCTCTTTTCATATGCATGCTCTGTCGAAGTCGTCCACTTGACCTACGACAGTGAAGGGTCGTGCAGTTGGGGGTGAGGAAACAATGATCCCATCTGGTGATGCCTTGGACTGCCTCAATCCTCTGCACTGCGCACACCAACACTTTAGGTTTGAAGCATCCGGTGTTTCCTCCAGCACAGCGATGTCTTCTTTCTCTGGTTTATTCGTGCTGTCTTCAGACGATTTTATACATACTAGGTCTTTCAACTGGAGGGGTTAGACACAGATCACATTAATTCCTCCAGTATGAGAGGGTGTTTCCAAGCTGCATAAAATCATCTGAGGGTGAATAGAGCCGGATCAGGAGGGTTCAGGGGTTCAGAGGGTTCGAACCTTCGAATCACTAATATTTACTCCTTCATTGCGATGACTTTGTCCTGTATTTCATCTTACAGTGTATTCTTGTCCCAAGATGACTTTCGATAGGTCGCTAGGCATTTTAAACTGGAGGGTTTAGAGGATATAGCTTTCAATAACCCCTTCAATACGAGAGGGCTTTCCTAATGTGTATTTAATCATCTGAAGGTCAAATGGTTAAAGAACCCATCCGCAGTTCGATGTCTCGTGAAGTGTTCCCTACGGGCAAAATTTGTACAGTACATGGACGCCCATGTATATAAAAAATATCACCATAACGTAGAACAAGAGTGGGTAAACATTTTGGGAAATCATTATGGAAAACAGCATCTGTTTCTCAGTCCGTAGTCAGCAAGGAAAGGATCGCAGGTCAAACAGACATTATCCAGCTGGAGTCTGTGTGTTATGGGAATAATCAGACACAACCCGCCGTCCAGTGAGGGTGGGAAAGAACCTGCACCATCCACCTTGACCGTACCAGGTTCCTCTGTCCGGGATGCATTTTTCCGTTCTGTATGCATACTTGCCTCACCACCGGGAACCTTCAGCAAGGAACGACGCTCGCCCCGTCGTTTCAGTACTAACCATGGGTTTTCCTCAAAAATATGTTCAACGTGCTTTCCAGACCAAATTACATGTATTATCCTAACCTAACCTATTCTAACTAAACCTAACCTATCCCACCAGGGCTGCTTGGCTGAGGTGGCTGGCTGTGGTACTGAGACGAATACCCATAAAGAACGGATATATGCGTCCAGGATTATACAGGCATCATCAAAAGTCGTGTCACTTCTTCCGCTTTTCATTATTTGGGCTTTGATAAATTGGTAGGTGGTGGCGACCATCATCCTCTCACTTTATGTAGTGCTGCCTACATCTTCCTTCACCTTTATCACGCTTATTCTGAGTCTACCATCTCTTCTTATTTCTCCCATCCTTCCTGTCACTCTTTATTACACTTCTTTCCCTTTTCGGTGGCTCTGCATTGAGTGACAAGCCAAATAGTTTCCTGTAAGCCAGGAAACCATTTACAACGCTGAGTGGTACCCATATAACCAACCCATACATATTCCCTACATGTCAGCAAGTGGGTTGGTGCAGGGTTAGTGCCCCTCACTGCATAACAGGTACAGTAACTCAAAGACAAACGGCCACCCCTTACAGGATTATGGCGTCTGGCTATAGATGGATAGACAAATAGATAGTCAGTCCAGTGAATCAGCAGGAACCGTATCAAGTTATCCATGTCATTGACATGGATAACTTGATACGGTTATAGACATTGTCATCAGTGTCCCTGCTACGGATTTACCATCACTGATTTACACATTTCAAGGAAAGAGAAACAAGAGGAGCGACAGTACTTTTGAAGCTGACTGTACTGATGATACATGAATAGATGAATAGATAGACAGACTGGTAGACAAGATGATGCAGGGATGGATGGATGAATAGATAGACAGACTGGTAGATAGGATGATGCAGGATGGATGGATGAATAGATAGACAGATTGGTAGATAGGATGATGCAGGATGGATGGATGAATAGATAGACAGACTGGTAGACAGGATGATGCAGGATGGATGGATGAATAGATAGACAGACTGGTAGATAGGATGATGCAGGATGGATGGATGAATAGATAGACAGACTGGTAGACAGGATGATGCAGGGATGGATGGGTGAATAGATAGACAGACTGGTAGACAGGATGATGCAGGGATGGATGGATGAATAGATAGACAGACTGGTAGACAAGATGATGCAGGGATGGATGGGTGAATAGATAGACAGACTGGTAGATAGGATGATGCAGGATGGATGGGTGAATAGATAGACAGACTGGTAGACAGGATGATGCAGGATGGATGGATGGATGGATAGACAGATAATAGATAAACAGACGGATAGAGGGACTGACAAATTGATAAATGATTAAATAGACAGACAGACAGATAGATAGAAAAATGGATTTATAACACTGATAGATGGCTTATTGGATAGAGATAAACCGACACATAGATAGATAGATAGACAGATAGATAGATAGATAGGTACGTATACAGTAGGTAGGTAGACAAATAGGTAGATAGATAGATATGTGCCATGACAGATAAAAGACCTCATTCGGCGGCCATTAAGGGGATATTAATGCAAACAAACAGCGGTAAACATGGATATTAATAGAGATGTGTTTGTTTGTGTGTTTGTGGAGGGAGCCAGGCAAAGAGTGGGCTATGTGAGAGAGAGAGAGAGAGAGAGAGAAAGAGAGACAGACAGACAGACAGAGACAGAGACAGAGAGAGACAGAGACACAGACAGACAGACAGACAGACAGACAGACAGAGACAGAGACAGAGACACAGAGAGAGACAGAGAGAGAGAGATTCAGTCAGTCGGCAAACTCTCTTGGTTGAGGCCATACACGCACCGCCAGCCTCTCTCACTCTCCCACGTGTCTCGCTCTCACTCCCACTCTCTCTCTCTCACACACACTGTCTCACTCACTCACTCACTCACCTTCAGTTCATTTACGCTTGTTTTCCTGTGAACATATTTCTATCCTCACAATTTCAGCTCGACTGACTGATACTAACTTTTCTTCAGTAGCATTCTCTTCCTCATTACACACACACACACACACACACACACACACACACACACACACACACGTTTGGAGAAAAGAGTGAAGAAATAATGCGTGAAAGAAGAAGAAAGTAAGAACGCGGAGGGGGGGGGGGGAAGGAAGGAAAGGAGGAAGGAAGGAAAGAAAGAAGAAAGAAACTGAGAAAGGCAAAACACAGACAATGAGTGAATTAGAAAGCATTATGGAAAGAAGTGGGCTCCAAACAGAAGTATAACAAAAACAAAATGAACAACTAGTAAAGAAAGGAAGGGCGGAAGGAAGGAAGAGAGGAACACAAAACACAGGCAATGAGTGAAGGAAAAGAAGTATAGCAAGACGTGCAGTGGACACAGAAGAATAACGAAGGAAACTGAAGAACAACAACAACTAAAGAAGGAAGGAAGGCAGGGGAAAGAGCAGCACCACCATGCCAACATTACATATCTTCCTGCTGTCCACCCTTACCTGTATGTATGATGGCGTTTGTGGCTCTATGATTTTATGATCAGCCTGATTATTGGTGTGTGTGTGTGTGTGTGTGTGTGTGTGTGTGTGTGTGTGTGTGTGTGTGTGTGTGTGTGTGTGTGTGTGTATGTGTGTGTTCTTACCTAATTGTATCTTTACAGGAATGAGTCAAGCTCGTACTGTCCCGTGTCTTAAACCATTTTCATGATACATCTCCTTAAATTTATGGATTGTTTTGGCAATCACTATTTCATTCGGTAGTGCATTCCACTGATCAATTGCCCTATTTGGGAAACTAAATTTCTTTACGTCTTTATAGCCTCTCTTTTTATGCAGTTTTTTTTTTTTAATGTCCTCTTGCTGATGCTTCCACATAGGTTATATATTCATTTATGTATATCTTCTCCTTCCCTCATATGCATTTATACACATACAGTAATCATGTCTTCTCTTTTTCTTCTCTCGTGTAGTGTTGGCAGATCCAGTTTTTCTAGTCTTTCTTCATTGCTTAGATCCCTTAAGCTTGGTACCCATCTTGTAGCAGCCCTTTGAACTTTTTCAGTTTTATCTATGTGTTTCTTGAGATGAGGATTCCAGACTACTGATGCATACTCCAGGGATGGTCTGATGAAAGATGTTATTATCTTCCTTTGCATATCTTCATTTATGTATGTCAATGCTATTCTCATATATGCAAGCAGGGTGTAGATATTCCGTACCTTCTCACTTACGTGGTCAGCAGGGGACAGCCTGTTATTGATAATCACACCTAAGTCCTTCTATGTCATTTATATAAACTAAAAACATAATTGGTGCCAGCACTGAGCCGTGTGGAACTCCGCTAGTCACTTCCCTCCATGATGAGTAATTTCCCCTTAGTGTTGTTCTCATTTCCCTTTTTCTGAGAAAATCTCGCATCCAACAGTACAGTTTGCTTCAGATTCCTCCTTGATGGTACAGCTTCCATGAAAGTCTTTGGTGCAGTACTCTGTCAAATGCTTTCTTGAAATCTACTGTAGATAGATACTGTCCACCCATCCTTCTCTTTTCTGTAATGTTTCTGCAACTCTGTCATAGTAGCTTAATAGATTAGTAACACATGATTTTCCCTTTCTGAAACCAAATTGCCTTTCTGTTATCATATTGTGTTCTTCTAAATGGTTTACCCAAACTTTTCTTATCAGCTTTTCCAGTATCTTACAACACTGGTTAGTGATACTGGTCGG
>NC_136974.1:25380946-25393446 GCF_032717465.1 Coenobita brevimanus
ACTTTTCAACGTGGCATTCGATGCCGAGCCATACACCTGTGCACCATAGTCTAGCTTCTATCGAATAAGGGACTTATATACCATTAATAAAGATTTGTTGTCAGCACCCTACGTAGTACCCGCTAGGTACTTGGGAACATTTAACGGTTTATCACAACGAGCAAGGAAATTATTAACATGAATTTTAAAGTTCAAACAACGATCAAAATGTATTCCCAAAAACTTTACAGAATTTTGAAAAGGTACCGCCCGATTATCCAAAGTTAAGCACAAATTAGGTACTTTACGAGTCATAAACACTACAGCGGCACACTTCGAGACGGACAACTTAAATCCTCACTACAAGGCCCATTGGTGGACGGAGTCAAGGGCTGCTTGAATCCGCCCAACAGAAATTTGTGCATTATGGGAAGAGTGCCATATTGCACAATCGTCAGCATAGAGCGAGTATTTAAGAATCCTGGGGATGGGAGCTCATGACAGAATATCATTGATCATAATACTAAATAAAGTGGGACTAAGCACACTTCCCTGTGTGACCCTGTTTTCCTGGATAAATATATCCGATGTTACGTTATGGGACAATTTGACAGAAAGTCCTGTCACTTAAGAAATTTTAAATAAAAATAGGCAAATTACCTCTTAAACCATAAGTATAGAGCTTCAATAGTATACCGTGTCGCCATGTCATGTCATAGGCTTTATGGATGTCCAAGAACACCCCTATCATGAATTTCTATATTGGCAAATGCCTCTGAAATACAATACTCCAAATTCATTAAATGATCTGGTGAACTTCTGTATTTACGGAAGCCACATTGTTGATCATTTAACAAATTCTTCGACTGTAAAACAAAAAGAAGCCTATTATTAACCATACGTTCCATGACCTTACATGGACAAGAAGTCAATACAATAGGATGAAATGAAGTGAGATTCATAAGATGACCAGCCTCTTTGGGTATCAGTATGACGTGCGCAAAGTGCCATGAGTCTGGGAACATTCGAGATGCCCAAAGCTCATTGTACAATGCTAACAGATTAATCAGGTTGTCCTGATTAAGATGCTGGATCATACCGTACGTGATGGTGTCTGGTCCAGGGCTGGTGTCTTTACAGGATTTAAGGGCAAGGAGCAGTTCATCAAGCATAAACTCTTGGTTGTACGGGGAGTCTACGTCTTCTGTGGCAAAGTCTAATATTTGTAGCTCAGCTGTGCGTTTATGATGTTGGAAACGCGGGTCATAATTGACTGAGCTACTTACATGAGAAAAACTCATGGCAAGGATGTTAGTAACGTCCATGGGATCCTCATAGATGTTGTTATTAACCTGTAGGGTGGTAACAGCGATATACGGGCCTTTATTATTTAATATTCTTATAGTGGACCAGACTTTACTTAATGGTGTAGTACGATTCACCATGGACACGAAATTCTACCAGGAGTCACGTTTGGCCCTTCTTATTATTCTCTTTGCCTCAGCCCGTGCCTGTTTGTATGCAGTGAAATTTTCCTCAGTAGGCTGACTATCAAAAATCCTGTATCTCCTATTGTGTTTCCTTAATGCTCGTCGGCAATTGGACGTCCACCAATGTGTTCTATGCTTCACATGAACCGTAAAAGTCTTGGGAATAGCAGCCTCAGCTGCGTGTAATATGGATGTAGTTACATTTTCGGCCTTAACATCTATGGTCTCCCCAGATATATCTAAATTGGCAATCCTTGAGAAGGACTCCCAGTCTGCTTTCTTATAGTTAAATTTTGGAGGTGCAGGGTCTGAAACAATGTCGCGTGTATAAGAAAGACAGATGGGTAAATGATCACTTCCCAAGGAGTCGTCATAAGGATCCCAGAGAAATCTTGATGTATACCTGGGGAGGCCAGAGACAAGTCAATAGCCGAAAAGTTACCAGTACGATCATCTAAGCAAGTTGCTCTTCCATCGTTCAGAAGACAGGTTGGACTGCAGAATTAGGTCGGCTACTTGCTCCCCCCGTCCATCGATTCTCAAGCTACCCCATTGATAGTGATGGGTGTTAAAGTTGCCCAACACTAACTTATTCCCAGGCAGATGTTCAAATAGTGAGTTCAGAGCATCACTATCAATGGGGTCATGTGGTGGACAGCAGAGAAAGCAAAGATGCTGTACATAGTTTTCTCGGTCTCAGTGGCTACTATCGTCGTTTCATCAAAGGGTACGCCCAAATTGCTGCGCCATTAACGACACTGTTAAAGAAGGACGAGCCTTTTTTGTGGTCAGATGAACAAGCTACCGCGTTTACCACCCTGAAAACTGCTCTTGCACAAGCCCTGGTCTTGGCGTTCCCTGATTATTCAAAACCATTTCTGCTATGTACTGATGCTTCCGGTGTGGGCCTCCGTGCTGTTCTCATGCTAGCTCTGTGTTTCCACTTCCAAGATAATTCCGAAGGAAATTAACGTGTCATTGCCTATGCCAGCCATGTGTTCAACTCCACAGAAAAAATTACAGTGTAACTCATTGGGAAGCCCTAGCCGTTGTGTGGTTTCTGAAACATTCCCTTAACATCATCTACGGTTGCCCTGTTCATATACAAACAGACCAACTTCCTCTGTGTGACCTGTTTCAGGGACGTAATATTACTGGTCGACTTGCACGTTGGGCAGTTACTGTTAATGACTATAATCCAACACTTGAATACATTCCTGGAAAGTCAAATGTTGTAGCCGATGCTCTTTCTCGTCATGTTGCCACAGTCTCAACAGGTTGTGACGTAAATTTGGCGTTCTGTTATGACACACTCCATGGGTTCCAGCGTGTTGACCCCTTTATGGTCTCAGGTCATATACTTTCTTGATTCCAGTAATGATTCTTCCCTGCTAAAGTTACCAGTTCCTGTGTCTTATTTCTTCCTCAATAATGACTTACTTTACAAAAACTCGGTACTCACAGGTAACAATGTGCTTCATCATGAAGTTAAGCAACTAGTCATTCCAACAGACTTAATTCCTGCCGCTCTTCATTTAATCCACGACTCCCCTCACGCATCACATCCGTGTAAAGACAGAAGCTTACGACAGGCACGTCTTTCGTATTATTGACCCATTATGCAAAAGGATGTAGAAGCGCACTGCGATGTGTATTTATCGTGTACTCGTCATAAAGGAAAAACCAGTCAACCTGCTCCTATATTGCAATACCCAGTACCGTCAAGGCCTTGGCAAACTGTCTCCCTTGATCTTTTGAAGCCACCACGTACGGAATCTGGCTTAGTCTGTCTGTTAGTAGTAGTCAACCATTTCTCCAGATTCGTGATATTGGCTCCATTGCGTGACAAATCTGCTAATACGGTTGCCCATGCTTTTGTTAATTCAGTCATTTGCCCTTTCACAACCCCAGAAGTCATTCTAACTGATAATGGGTCAGAGTTCAACAATTCAGTGCTGGAAGCAATTTGTCAGTGATACGGAATTAGAAAATGCAATATAGTTGCCTATCATCCAGCCTCTAATGGCCTCGTACTGTAGAACCCCAGAATAGGAAGATATTGGAGAGTCTGCATCACATGGTGGGAGATCAGAGTTCCACTTGGGATGAGTGGATCTCGCAGGTAGCTACATCAATTAATGGATCCATCAATAAATCAATTCTTCGTCATCTATGTTACTACCTTATTCCTTGTCGCAATCTAAACCTGATCCGATCTACAATCACGATGATTATGTCAAAGTTAACATCTCAAATTTTCAGAAAATTCATAAGTACGTCCAGGATAATTTGGCCTTTTCAAATGCAGAAATGGTATATAAGCAACACGCAGCTGCCTCCAATGTTACCATCCAAGTAGGTGATTTAGTTTTTGCCCTAGATCACGAGCGTGAATCAAAACTTGATAGTAAATTCCTCGGTCCTTTCCATGTCATCTCTTGTAAGAGCAATAAATTTGAAATAAAAGATCTGTCTAAGCAGAGGCCAAGTGGCAATGCCCTCAAACGTGTGCCGAGGGACATAGTATTGGAGGAGCCACCAGGGGATGTCTCATCTTCTTCTCAACCAGGAAATGCTTCTTCTTCTTCTAGTCCTTCCTTTGACACTTCTTCAGACTCCTCTTCTCCTTCTAGAACGGTACCACCTTCCCATGATGTTAATAACTATCGTGCAAAGCTGAGTTCTGCCAGAAAGTCTCTTACATAAAATTGTCACCCCACACTCTCGTCATAATCGTCTTCATAACCATCGCCTCTTAATTCAACTTATTTTATAGGAAAGATGTTGTGGGTCCACGTGCTGGCAGTGCTGACCATAGCAGGGTCCGGATTGGGTGAAGACGATGGTGTCGTACCGCCCGGGGCCTTGGTTGGCGTGGGAGGCGAGGTAATGGTGGTGAAAGATGTAGTCTCCTTGCGCTACGACCTAGAGCCACTGGCCGCTGTGGCCATCACCCTGCCCAATTTTGCACACCAGCTAGAGGAGTTACAGGCCCTTCTGTTTGCTATCAAGGAACAACATACAAAGGATGCGTTTTGGTACCCACTCTACCTACACATATGCTGGAAGATGGATTACATTAGGCTTCAGTTCTCTCACCTACACGACACTTTCTCTAACCAAACACCCGTAGGTCGTTCATTAGTGGAACGTGGACTCTTTGATCTTGGAGGAGAAATTCTAAGTGGGTTATTTGGTGCATAGCAACCACTCGTGACCTTTCTGGATTTAAATCTGATCTTGTTGAATTAGCCAGTGCCCTAGAATCTCAAAACAGAGTAACTAATGTTCAACACTCTATGCTACAGAAGATCACAAACCATTTAAGTGATGTCACACACACGATAAACAACTTCACAGGAATTCTAACAAAAGAGATCTCTAAACTCAATATTGTACAAAAACTTTTGTATGTAAAACTTCACATGGACAACCTATAAGTTTCTGTGGACCCTCTTGTCTCCCAGGTTACTACCTTAGTTCGTATTCTAGTAAATGTTGTCGATGGTCGTGTCACTGTAGATTTGGTACCTATCTCTGACCGCTCTACATTGGAATGGGGTCACTCCACCTTCGACTTATCTCCAGTGACTTAATTTTCCTCCTTAGAATACTGCTACCCAATACTTGAGACCACGATCCTTACTAAAGAAGTTGTTATTCATATCCCTATTCGTTCTTCTGTCACATTCGATCTCTTTCACATCATTCCTTTTCCTTTCTGGTACAATAACTCCCTAGTACAGGCCTCTGCTTCTTCGGAGTACTTCCTTCTCTCACATGATCATATCTCTATTGCTTTCACATCCTCCAGTGATCTCAGCAGGAGTGCTTTTCTTACATCTAATTCTCAAGTTTGTGCTGCCTACCTCCTGACAATCTTTCCTAGTAGCGCTGCTCCTTGCGAATCTGCCTTAGTTCGTAATTTCTCGGTACAGTCTGTTTGGAGTCAAAGGCTTTTCTTCTCATTAACTCTCCTCCTCTTACTGACCCCCTTCAACCTCTGTCTCTTAGCTGCACTGTTGCATCTTTATCTCTTTTCTATCGCTACTTTAATGGTCACTGCTCCTCTGAACTGTCTGCATGCATTCCTCCACCTCTACGATGGGCTCATAGCACCCGTCTAGCAGCAAACTCTCATCCCTTTTCTGTCCAACTCTCTAATGCAAGAGTTAACCGTTACTCACAGTCCTTCATTTATGCAACAGGTCAACTCTGGAACTGTCTCCCTCCATCTGTATTTCCTGCTGCCTATGATCTCCAGTCTTTCAAATGCAGTGTGTCCAGGCATCTCGAAATGAATGGATCTTGAATTTGGCTCTCTCTTGTATTTTGTTTTTCTCTTGGAGGGAACTCTTATTGCGGGCTCATGGCCTTTGGTTCCTTCTTCCTCGCATAAAAAAAAAAAATCCTGTTAGTCTTATTTGTCCTGGAACTCCTGTTCGCTCAGTATCTGCAACTGGTTTGTACAAGGCCCCGGATTATTGTACGGTTAAATCAGTCTGTGGTCGCTCATGCTACACATCATCACTTTGCACTTCGTTCCTACAGATATGAAATCTTCAAACCTATTAATGTTACCTTCCATCTGCCAGTTGACAATCTTTCCATCACATCAGACAACCTACGCATGTTGGATTTCCATAATGAGAGTGATATCATTAAGGACCAGTTTTCCTCAGCGTTTAACCGTTCATGGGTACATCCAGTCTTTGTGTTTCCCTCAGTGGTACTTTGTCTTATTGGATTTTTTTGTTACTATATGTATCCTTTACTGTTGTGTTAAGCGAACGGATAAAAGACTGCATGAGTTAAACGTACTGCGACAAGATTAGTGCTCAACCACAAGATCTGGAAACTGGTAGTTCTCAGCGACACTCATTATGATTGCTGACGATATGAAGATCATGTAACCTGATACTGAAGGGAAGATACCTGTGAATATGTGAAAATACTTGTAATGCAAAAAACTCTAACAATATAGAAAAACACTGAACTGTGAATCAGTAACATAAGGACTGATATCATAGAAATTAGAAAAGGATAATAAATGTAAAGAAACTTCTAATATTTAAAAGACATCACTTTCGAAGATAGTGTTTTTTTTATGTGAAATCAGCTATAATGTTCTCAGCTAGTATATGTTCATTGTGACATGTATTATTATAATTATCAATACTGACCTTATATATTGAACTTCAGCTATGAACTTGTGTAGAATTATAGACTATGTGTTCCTACAATTACTATACTTATCACAAACTCCATGCCTTGTTAAGTAATTGCGTATTACATTATAATGCATTAATTACATTCTAATTTTACACTCAGTAATAGTTATCACTTCCATTGAATTTTTTAAACGGCCATGTACTGTAAACATATTTCCTTCCTTATTGGATCTAACTACCTGCATTACAATGTACTACCCCATGTAGTCAGAAGTAAATTATACTCTCTGTCCAATTGCACACTTACCATATTATTCATTGATGCCTCCACCCACTATGTACCTAAGCTACTTATGTAATATTCACGCAGTTGTGTCACAAGACACAATTTTTCCGTAGCAGAAGGGAAAATTGTAACCACTTGAAATCCAGTGGTACGTATGTTCTACCGATAGTCTATAAGTGTTCTAAGTAGGGGGTACGTGACCTAAATCCCTTACCTAAGGTCTGGTCGAGTTCAAATTCTGCTAAAATAGTCTTTTTCAAGACGGAGAGCTATGAGCAGGCCGGCTTGCTGCCCAGAGACAAGGCAGGCGTGGTGGAGGCAAGATCTATGTTTCAACCTGTATAATTACGTAGCCGTAAAATCACCCAGGAGTTTGAGTTAGCCTGCAAGCGACGAGTCGGGGATCAACAGGGTGACATGGAGGTGATTTGTTGTGGCCACCCCATACTGAATTGAGGAGTCTGGCAATAGACAGAAAAATAGAATGCCAGGACACATAACCTGGGCCCTTCAGATTCCTTGCACAGTCTCCAGTTCTCATGGAATCATTGTGAGACTCTAAGGTGAGAATGATAATATCAGTAAAAACAATATTCTCCACCTATATAGTATGTGGAGACTAACTAGAACTCTGTAACTGTCCTATGGACGGTCACTTGTCTCCATCTACTGTTTCTTAGTGACCTTGACCCCATTGGGGAGATTTTGATTTTTTTTTTTTTTTTCTATCAGCAATGGTCCATGCCAGAACACAACCTGGGCCCTTCAGATTCTTCGCACAGTCCCCAGTTCTCCTGGAATCTTTGTTAGACTCTGAGGCTGGAAAAATAATAATTAGTTACGTATTTGTATTGTGTAGCCGCAGTGAAAGAGTTCTGCCATGTGGTACGGTATGTGTAATATATACAAAATTTGAAGACCCAAAGGTAACTTCTTGTGTAACATCAACAAGGGATTTGACAAAGGTGTCAAAGAACTCATGTGTCAGCTACTGTTTCTTACAATGACCTTGATTCCCATTGGGAGTATTTTGATTTTTTTTTCTATCAGAAATTGCCCATACTAGGACACAACCTTGGCCCTTCAGATTCCTTGTGCAGTCTCCAGTTCTCATGGAATCGTTGCGAGACTCTGAGGCGATAATAATTATACCAGCAAAAACAATAGTCTCCACCTGTGTAATAGGTGGAGACTAACAAGAACTGTGTAACTGTACTGGGGACAATCATTAGTCTTACAACAACCTTCACCCCATTGAGGAGAGTTGGAATTTTGTAAATAAAACGAAATAAACTCTAAGGAATCGGTTCGCCAAGTTTCATTTTCAGATTGCCTGCTCAGGTCCCATTGAAATCTCCAGTAGACATGACCACTTATCTCATTCACTTAGAATACTGATAGGACCCTTTCTGCCACTGCATGTAAGTGATCTGGATATTTTTTCTAATCAGCAATGGCCCATGCCAGAACACAGAACCTGGGCCCTTCAGATGCCTTCTGCAGCCTCCAGTTCTCATCGAATCATCGTGAGACTCTGAGGCCAGAATAATAATAATACCAGGAAGAACAATAATTTCCACCAATGTAAAAGGTGGAAACTAATAATAACATTAATGATGTCTTGAATTAATGCCTATCAACTACACGAAGCTCATTGACACAGATGATGAAGCTTTAGCTCAGTTCTAATCTCCCGGTAGAATGCTACTCAAACCGTCCATGTTATGTTCCCATGAGTTATGATGGGTAAAGAGGGACATGAAACAAACCATGTCCTCCAGTCTGACCGAACAGAGAACCTAACCAAGGTTCTTTCAGTTGTTAGGCATGCTAACTAATACATCACTGGCTCCCCCTGCCGCCCTTTGTTGTCCACCTAATTCTTACCATTCTTTTCTGTTCGCTGGTACTCTACTTTTCTATCTGTCTATTGCCAGACGCCATAATCCCGTAAGGGGTGGCCATTTGACTCTGAGTTATTTGTTTTACGGGAAGGGGCACTAACCCCCACCAACCCACATGTTGACACGTAGGGAGCCGTATGGTTTAGTTATATGGTTACCACCCAGCGTTGTAATTGGTTTCTTTCCTTTTTACTAAGTTTAAAACTGGCACTTCTCCACCTTGAACACTGAACTTTAACAAGAAATTGATGCAAGTACTGTATATGGTGCTAGTTATGAAGAAATGGTATGGAAAGGAGGTTGAGCAGTAGCATTATCGTATTCTGCCATTGATGTGCGGGACGTAAGCTGCAAAGGGAAGAATATTTGGGTCAAATTAAAATGAAAAGAGTATAGTTCTTCACCTAGTTCAACCATCCTTCACTGCACACTTCGTTCAACCATTCTTCACTGCACACTTAATTCAACCATCCTTCACAGCTCACTTAGTGCCTTTTCCACCTTCCATTTTACCCCAGGGAATCTGGAGACACTTTTCGGTTGTGATGGTAAATACCGCTTTGGTCTTTCTTTAACCCGTTGCATACGAGGTACCTCTGTTGAGTCGAATATAATCGTTTGGAGGTAGGCAAAATAAATGAAATAAATGACCACCGTATTCAGCAAGTAAAACCATCGCTACGCCCATATTGCACAACCTACAATGCCCATTTTTGCAGGGTGTATTGTCCCCTCCCTTCCTCACCAATTACCACTACCCCAGTTCATACTGCTCACTCCTTCCCACTCACCTCACTCCTCTTCTAACCCTTAATATCGAACTTGTAACAGAAATCTGCGACATACACCCTGCCACAGTCGACGCAATCCTTATCCCCCAAACACTGGGCAAGTTTGCGGGGTATACTCGTCCCACCTTACCCCACCATGCATCATCATCTCACTGAACCCTATACACAGTTTCCGACCATCCCACTTATAGCCCGTTTGTTTTCATCTGACGAAACTGAGCCAACTCTACAACTCTAAGTCATTCTTGCATGAAATTCAGTGAATCTTGTTTATGTAGAGAGAATGAGTCTCCTTGGTTACTGGCCACATCAACCCCTCCAGTCTGACTACAATGGACATCAACTGGTCTAAAAAATTGTTAGAGTTTGTCATGTTATAACAAACGTGGTATAGTTCTTTCCCAGCCATCTTGGACGTGCAGGTTACCTGGCTATGTACAACACCTGCCTTCACTGGGATATACACTTACCAGCATCCACCACCACACAACAATTAACCAGCCCGTTGTTGTTGTTTCACTATACTGCTCACACCAGTTTGGTGTAAAACTGATGTCTCTCTATCTTGCCTCCTGAAGTATAACAAGAGATCAACACTAGAATATGGTGCTTGTCAAGAATAAGTGCAATGAAGTGATTTGGAGCCATTGTACTCTTTTCTCCTGCCACTGAGCTAAGAGACATAAGCTGCAAAAGGACTAAAATTTCCGCCAAGTCAAGGTGAAGGAACCATAAATGTGTCACCTCACAAACATGTCATTCATTACAGTGAAGTGAATTTCCATACAAAGCCCCGTGAGATTACTGCGTGAAAATTACCTGTATGACACCGTGAGAGTCATGGTGATACCACACTAAAATTCTACTTCAGTTAACGCCAGACGGTTTGTTCAGCAGAGAGTGAGTTATAGATGCTGAACTTGTTATTTATGGCATCGTTAACCCTCTCAGGTTGGCACTAGTCCAGTATTGTATTCCAGTCAACACCAGACGATTTTATTCCTATGAGAGTGAGTCAGAGCAGCCTGCGAGTGCTTACAGGCTTGATTATAATACCTGGATAGTTTTTATTGCCCTGTTCAGCCCGAGGACGTCCTTCCGAGTCTATCCTTGCTGTTACCAGAATGTTTTATTCTCCGTGAGGAAGACTTTTCACCCTGGACGTTCAGATATGCTATTAACTGACCTCTTCAGAACTAAGGTCAAGTCGCCTGCCAACAGGAAGTCAAAGACTTAATCTGTGTGAAAGGATTCGTACCAATGAGAAATTTTTGGAAACATTAGATTATTAAATCAATCGGATGAGGTATTCTGTGTTGTATTCTTGCCATCACCAGACAATTATATTCAGCTAAGGCTGGACCATCTAGTAATGATGGGGCCAATGAAGTCTGTATTACACGTCCTCAGTTCGATAAATCTCTTACAGGCCAATCAGCTAATCTGAAATTAGCAAACATTACGTACAGAAAACTGCTCCAAACTGATTACATGCCAGCTGACTAAAGGAAGGTCATCAAGACACAAGATCAGTTATGCTAAGCCACAGTCATCCCCTACAACACCACCCGGAACAGTCAAGTTTTACATCCAGGTCCCCAGTTATACTGCTCAGCGACAAGGAACAAGGAAGGAATACACCTTGTCCACCACATTAAATAATGGAAGGGAGATGGAGGTGGCAGAATCACTCATCCTGAAATGTTAAACTCATAGTACAGTATTAATATGCTATAATGACACACTGTGTAGTCCACTGGCATATATCTATTTTTTCTACATAACATTCATTTGCCTTCATGATAACATGTGCACGTGTGATACATTTTGTTATCGTTGTCTGATAAAATCGTGATATAATAATAACAGTAATAATAATATTATTTATTATTATTATTATGATGATGATGATGATGATGATGATGATGATGATGATCATGAGCGTTTGGTAAAAAAGATAACTGGATCGGATGTGAGAGGTGTAAGGCTGAGAGGAAGACCACGAATAGGATGGATGGACAGTGTGAAGAGAGCGTTGGATGCGAGAGGGATGTCTGTTGAGCAAGGAAGAGTGGCTGCGCGTGTTAGGAATGAATGAAGAGAAACTGTGAATGAATAAATGATGGCGCAGCCCTGAGGGGATATCGTCCCGCATTTGGTCTGATCAGCAAGGTGCGGGTAAGGGGATGGGTCTATTATGATGTGGCAGATGTAAACAAGCTCTGCTGTCGGGCCCTGCTGTGGATGTGTCGTCCTGTCTCGGCTACCCCCCTTTCTTTGGGGGAAGCAGCCTAGGTATATAGATAGATAGATTATTATTATTATAATGATGATGATGATGATGATGATGACAGTAGTAGTAGTAGTAGCAGAAGTAGGAGCAGCAGCAGTAGTAGTAGTTGTTGTTGTTGCAGTTGTTATTGTTACTGCTGTTGCTGTTGTTACTGTTGTGGTAATAGCAATGATGAGGGTAATGATGATGATTCTCTCCTTCCTCAGGGCAGTTGTGTGGCAGCGTTGAGGACATTTTTACACGTGAGTACTAATTCTCCTCCTCTCTCTCTCTCTCTCTCTCTCTCTCTCTCTCTCTCTCTCTCTCTCTCTTCAATGGTAGCTGAAAGAGTAAAAATTTAGTCTGATTTTAGTACAAACTAATGAATGATTTAAGGATTCCTGTTTGTCTTCATACATACGGAAGATGTATGGAAGGAAGAAACTACACGACCTAACATGACGAAATAAAGGAACGGACAGGAAACGTTAAACAAAGTCGCAGAGAGAGAGAGAGAGATTTCGCTGTTAAGTCTGTGAGTTATGACTGGAGTCACCTGGGTTTCATCATCCAGCATCACCGCCAAAACACTCAAACAATCGTCCTT
>NC_136974.1:25398446-25545946 GCF_032717465.1 Coenobita brevimanus
ACAGAGGAAGACAGTTCCAGGGCTGACCTGTCGCATACTTGAGGGTCTGGGAGTAACGGTTAACTCTTGCTTTTAAAGGTTGGACAGGAATGGGATGAGAGTTTGTTGCTAGACGGGTGCTACGCGCCCGCAGTAGTGGCGGAGGGATGCAGACAGACGGTTCAGAAGCTGTCACTACTACTACTAATTACTCTTGATCTGCCCAGAGCTGGACGGTATCGTCTGGAAGCAACAAGAAGGATTTTATTGACGTCATCAAACTAAAGGACTTACCGGTACTCCTTACAAAAAAAAAAAAAAAAAGTAATTACTTGTAAAAGAATTTCGTATTAACCCTGTAATTATTGACCTAGCTTGTAAGATTTCTTTACTCACATTACAAGGAGCTTACGGAAACCTACCACAAAAAACACATCGCACTGAGAGAGAGAGAGAGAGAGAGAGACAGGCTGGGGGGAAGGAAGGGACTGGAGGGTAGGATAGACAAAGCAAGGGAGAAGGTGCAAGTAAGAAACAGGGAGGAACAGGAGTAGACACAAAGATAAATATGAGAGACAGGAGACGTGGAAGACAAGAAGAACTAAGGCTATGGCACGCTTAATTTCTTACTTGGCATACATCTCTGATTGAGGTAAAAGTAATCTTATTTTTAATGCATCAGAAACTCATTTCTTACATCTTTCCACACTTAAAAATCTTCTGCAAGAGTATTGTCTAATTTTTAACAATATTCAATCCAATCCTACATCATCTCTGAACACACTTGGGGTTTCATTTTCACGGTATTTATCTTGGAGAGACCATATTACCTCTCCTGTAAAATCTGCTTCCATGAGATTAGGTGTGCTAAGTCGACTCCATGCCTTCTTTACCCCTCCTCAGTTGTTGACTACATACAGGGGTTTTATTCGCCCCTTTGTAGAGTACTACATTCATGTGCAGGGAAGCTTCCCACATACAGCTCTTCTGAACAAGGTGGAGTCAAAGGCTTTACACCTCCTCTTACTGGCTCCCTTCAGTCTCTTTCCCTTTTTGCATCTTTATCTCTTTTCTATCACCACTTCAATGGTCACTGCTCCTCTAAACTGTTTGTTTGCATCCCTCGGCTACTATGATGGGCACACAGTTCCCGTTTAGTAGCAAACTCTCATCCCACTTCTGCCCAGCTCACTAGTGCAAGCGTTAACCATTACACCGAGTCCTTCAGGTATGCACCAGGTCAACTCTGGAACTGTCTTTCTCTGTATTTCCTACTGCCTATGGCCTCCAACCTTTTAACTCGTCAAGTCCTGAGCACTTTCGCACCTCCGACACTCCCCACTCCCGACCATTTTTGGAAAAAAAATTTTTTGGCTAAAACTTCCGCTTTTGGTGAGAAACATCGAAAATTCATAGAGAAATCGCTCACCTGAGGTTTAAAATACTCGATACAGGTAGGAGTACCTCCTTACCTTACTGGGTTTTCTATCAGGCTGGCTGCAAAGAAAACGAGTTCTATGGGAGGATAACTATTCCACACCACTCATAAACGGTATTTATTTATTTATTTGGTACGAATTTATATGTAGTATGAGAGTATATTGGTTTTCAAACAGTAATATAGGCATTATAAGCATTGTTTCACTCACTAACTCATCACCATTCCTGACCTTCTTTTGCCACATTACCTGATCATTATTTCTGACTGTTTCTTCCTCTAATGCTATGTAAACTTTGTCCTCCACATTGTCATCGATTGGGGAATCACTCTGGCCCTGAATGTCTTTATTGGCCAGGTCACTGGTAACAGGTGAATTGCCAAGACAATGAGGGGGGGAGGTTATGTGGTGTAAGGCATTGTCCCTGCTTGGCATCTTGTAGAGGAATAGAGGAATGTGTCCTGTGTATACGTACGAAAAATCACGCGAGAAATTTGAAAATTGTGCAAATTAGGGACCTTGCAATTGCACGACGTACCAGTATGTCGACGGGACTGGCAAATGCAAAATGTTGCAACGTACCCATACGTCGACGGGACGTCTCGGGTTAAACACGGTGTGTGTGTGTGTGTGTGTGTGTGTGTGTGTGTGTGTGTGTGTGTGTGTGTGTGTGTGTGTCTGTGTGTGTGTGTGTGTGTGTGTGTGTGTGTGTGTGTGTGTGTGTGTGTGTGTGTGTGTGTGTGTGTGTGTGTGTGTGTGTGTGTGTGTGTGTGTGTGTGTGTGTGTGTGTGTGTGAGAGAGAGAGAGAGAGAGAGAGAGAGAAAGGAAGGGAATGGAGGGTAGGAGAGACAAGGGTTATGGTGAAACTAAGTGGTACAGGAACAGAAATGGTGTAATTAAGAAACAGTTGGAGAGGAAGACAGAGGGAGCTATACTCTTCTCACCTTAACTTGGCCCAGATTTCGTTATTTTCCTGCTTACTTAATTCAGCTCAGTGGCAGAAAAAGACAGTACTACAGCTGTACATTCTTTTCATAACACCACATTGTGACTAATACCACATTCTACTGTTAATTTATTGCTGAATTCGGCATTCAAGACAGAGAGATGTCAGTTTTAGACCAAGTCAGTGTAGTAGTGGCAGTTGTTGTTATTGTAGCCCGAGGATCACTTGACACGTGAACTCAGTGGACCTCAGGCTTAAGTTGCCTCATTCCTGCAGTCCACCATCCTTGCTTCAGAGCCTAGGGAGGGAAGTGAGAGACGTTTATATATTCTGGCAGTGGAGCGCATTATTATATCAATGCCACCACATGAAGGCACCCCTCTCCAGCACCAGGACAAGTTAAAGTAAAAGGAATTTAGTCAACTCTGGAAGTGGCTTCCTCTGCCTACCAGTCGCATTGCCCATCACCTTCCGGCCATTGAGTCCAGTGTGTCCAGGCATCTCGATACGAAAGTGTCTTGGTTTTGGTTTTGCTGTGCTTTCTTTGGAAGGGACAAGTGATGTAGGTTCCATCCCTTTGGGTTCTTCATTTTTGAATAAAAAAAAAAAGTCCCTGTGTCTACATAACGAAGGTATTTTATTATTCCACTGACTATTTTTAATGCAAGGAAGAAGGTACCTAAGGCCCGAAGCCCACAAATTGTTCCCTCCAAGATAAAATAAAAACAAGATAACAGACAGCCAAATTCAAGATCTGTTCACATTGAGATACCTGGACACACCGTGTTTAAAATGATGGAGGTCATAGGCAATAGGAAATACGGACAGAAGAAGACAGTTCCAGAGTTGACCTGGTACATACATGAACGACTGGGAGTAATGGTTAACTCTTGCTCTAGAAAGTTGGCCAGAAATGGGATGAGAGTTTGCTGCTAGACGGGTGCTATGTGCCCACCATAGTGGTGGAGGGATGCAAACAGAGAGTTCAGAGGAGCAGTGACCATTGAAATGGTGATAGAAAAGAGAAAAATATGCAACAGTGCTGCAAAGAGAAACTAAAGAGGCTGAAGGGAGCTGGTAAGAGTAGAGTTAACAAGATGAAAAGCCTTTGACTTCACCTTTTTGAGAAGAACTGTATATGGGGAGCTTCCCCACATGTGAGAGTTGTAATCTACACAGGGGCGAATAAAATCTGTGTATATAGTCAACCGTGCAGTGGTAAAGAAGGCACAGAGTTGGTTTAGCACACCTAATCTTTTGGGAGCAGATCTTACAAGAGAGGTAATATAATCTTTCCAAGATAAATCCCTAGAGAATGAAACCCCAGGTATGTTCAGTGATGATGCAGGATTGAGTTTGATATTGTTAAAATAAGAGGATATTCTTGCAGAAAATTTTTACGTGTGGAAAGATGTAAGAAATGAGTTTTTGATGTATTAAAAATAAGATTACGTTTACCTCAATCAGAGATATAAGCCAAGTCAAAAATTAAATGTGCCATAGCCTCATCCCTTGTTTGTCGCAGTAACAGCTGAGATGGATGCTGCAATGAAGGATTGAACGGTGAATGGTAGGGTCATCAATGTATGAGTGGATAGGGTTAGATGTACAGCTTAGGTCATTGATGAATAGAAGGAAAAGAGTTGGTGATAGGACAGAGCCCTGAGCAACACCACAACTGATAGCTCTAGTAGAAGAACGGTGGATGTTTATGACAGCAGAAATAGAACGACCAGAAGGGAAGTTAGAGATGCAGGTACAGATAGAAGGATAGAAACCATAAGAGTACGGCCACACTGGATGCGACAAAGAGGGAGGTAATGTCGAGGGCTTAATGGCGAGATGAACGTCAGTGCGATGCCTGTCCAAATAGGAAGCGGTAACCTTGTGCTCAACAGATAATTAGAATCTGTTCATCGGTGCAGACATGTCATTGTCCAGGCTATCAAGCCTGGGAATGTTGCTAGGCACTGTGCGACATTTTAGAACATGCTGCATCGTGCAGCAACGAGCAAGGAGGATGAGTGGAGCAATAAAGCTCCCCACTCATTCAGTGTGGCCACCCTCATAGGATTTAGTGAGTTTTATCATGTCTCCTTATCCAACCCCTCTCAAGTCTCCCCACTTATCGCATCCGGTGTGACCATACCCTAAGAGGGCAGTTTGGAAATTGAAGATTTATGCCAAACTCAGTGGAAAGCCTTTGATGTGTCAAATGCAAAGACAAAGCTTTCGCCAAAGTCCAGGAAGGAGGATGACCTGGAGTCTGGAGTCTGGAGAAAGGTGAGAACTGAGACCATTGTTAGTGGAGCGTTCCTGGCAAAACCCATACTGACAATCAGGAAGAAGGTTGTGATAGGAAAGGTGCTGTAAATCTTTTTTGTTAGGAACAGTTTAAAAAACTTTAGAAATACAGGATATTAAAGCAACTGGGCGATATTTAAAGGGTTGGGAATGGTCACCCTTCTTTGGGACAGGCTAGATGAGAGCATGCTTCCAGCAAGAAGGAAAGGTACAAGTTGACAGACAAAGGCAAAAGAGTTTACCTTGACATGGTGTAAGTACAGAAGCACAGTTCTTGAGGGCAACAGGAAGGACCCCATCAGACCAATATGCCTTGTTATATCACTTCGTTTCCCACGAAGTGGAAACTTAGGTAAGGTCAGGTCCATCTGTCCTTATGTCCATTAGTCCGTATGTCCGTTCGTCCATTCCACGTTGTATCTCCGGAACTTGTTGTAATTTTCTCATATTTTGTATGATTGTAGGGTTACATAGGAGGTTGGTGCCCGTCTTTTCGAATTTTTAAAAAAATCCTAGATGGACGATTTATGACCAATTTCCTATTTTTGAAACTTTAAATTGTTTATATCTACCATAACAGATAGGTTTACAGGTTGTAACCAAGTGGAATGTAGTCTCTCTGGGAGTTGTTGGTACTGAGGCCAGTGATGGCAGAAAACACATTAACTGAAGACATTTTAATGTTAGCTATGAGGAAATCAGAGGGGGGGGGGAGAAATTGATGGAGGAACAGCTCCGGGATTAATTGAGGTGGAATTGGTGGAGAAAGTCTGAGCAAAGAATTCTGCCTTTTCTTTAGAAGAAACAGCTACAGAGCCATCAGAGTGGAAAAGAGGGAAGGATGATGAAGTAAAGTTGTTAAAAAGATTTTTGGCAAGGTGCCAGAAGGTGCGGTAAGAATTTGAGTTGGAGAGTTCAGAGCATTTAGTACGAATGAAATTATTCTTAGCAGAGCAGAGAACAGACTCGCACGGTTCTGGGCAGAAACGTAAAAGAAATGAGAATCAGGGGTGGGCTGGCTCTGGTACCTTTTGTAGGCCTTCTTCTTTCTGTGGACAGCATGAGAACAAGCATGACTAAACCATTTTTTTTTTTTTACTAGTCACAGGATAAGGGAAAGGAATGATATCCATCAGGCACACTCAGGTGACTCGAGGCCATGGAAGCAATAATCATTCCTGGGAAAATCAAAGAAGTACTGCCTGAGGGCCTCTCAGTCAGCAGCTCCAAAGTGCCACAGTTGCCACTACTTCGGAGGGTCCACAGGCCTTTTTGGAGCGATAGGACAGGGTACGGTGTTTAGGTTGTGATGAGAGGAGCCCAACAGGGAGAAATGTTTAACAGCATAAGCAGAAGGATTAGTTGTAAGGAAAAGGTCAAGTGCGCTGGAACTCTTTCCAAGGTGGTCAGGGATATCGGTAGAGTGCTATGCAAGCTCCTCTGGGTCATATAGGAGAGGAAAAGATGTAAGCTTGTTTACCAGGTGGGTCAGTGAATGGAGAGGAGGGCCAAAGGTGATGGTGAACATTGAAAGCACCTAGAATGGAGATTTCAGAGAAAGGATAAACTGATAGGATATATTCCATCTTAGAAGTAAGATAGTCAAAGAATTTTTCATAATCAGTAGAATTAGGGGATAAGTAAACAGTACAGATATATTTAGTCAGAGAATGACAGGATAGCCGAAGCCAGTGAGTAGAGAACTCTGAAGAATGAAGTTCAGGAACACGTGAGCAAGATATGGTATTGCATACATATACACAACAACCACTTTTGGTTTTGAAATGAGTATAGAGAAAGTAGAAGAATATAGAGAAAGGTTTGCTATCACTCATCTCAGACAGTTGAGTCTCAATGAGGAAGAGAAGGTGAGGTTTAGAGGATAAGAGGTAAGGCCACGAATATTGCAGAAATGAACACGGAGTTAGTCAGATAATGATTCTATGCATCTCACTTGGCCGTCACCGGGCGAGGGGAGGATGGTGGAGACTTTTATGGACACCCCCCTCCTCCTCGGGGACTCCGAGGCTGGGTGATGAGGTACAGTCACTCATAAAAGAAACGACCCCCCCGGCCAAGACACCTTTCAACCAATATGATATCGGTCCTGGTAACACTGTAAATGACGTCATGTGTGGGGGTGTGAAGCTGCGTTTGGGGGAAGTTCATTCAAAGTTCATTCTAAGTGTGTCGAGCCCATTCATTTAACCCTGGAGGCCGGGGGTATCATTTGCATCATGTGTGGCATTAATGAATAAATGTTCGGGTATGGGATTGTGTTATCGCCTGAAAATTCTTTGTTCTTGTAGCATAAAGTTAATTTTGTGTGAAGGACAACATAACAAGTCAGATATAAAGTATGTTTGACTCGAAATGTGGATTGAAGCAGTGTTTCGTGCAGATTAACTCCGCCCTCCTCTCAAACACCCCTCATCATCCCTCCATATGGCTGACGTCAAATACACTGTTACCAACACTGAATACCCCGAGTTATATTGCCTCTAACGCAGGAGGGGTCTTTTCTTTTATGAGTGACTGTACCTTTTTTTTTTTTCTGAATTTAGAATGGGAAGTGTGGTGTGCAATGTGCATGCAGTTTGGTGCTGACGGTTGGAGAAAATTATATAGAAGAGTATGCTGGCCTACTCTCTGTGTTACTGAAGCACTGAAAAAGTTCAGCAAAGGGAGATGGTCAGACGCTAGTCCCGAGGGTTCATGAAACGGGAGCTCCAGCTCTCCCTGTTATCAGCTTTCCACCTACCTTAGGAGCACCGTCCTGTTCGAATGGTGCTACAATCTGCTGGAATTTCTCTCAACTGAAGGAAATGGACTTGTGTTAGCGTAAACAGAATTGTCTGGTGCATCACTGGCAGAGAAAAGGTTATTCGAGAAAACATTTAAAATGTTGAGTTGCTTGAGGAGGTGGAGTGTTTTAAATATTTAGGGTCACATGTTGCTGTGGATGGAAGAATAGATGCAGAAGTGAAGTTTAGAATGAATGGAGTAGGTAAGGTGCTGGGAGGAATGAAAACAGTGTTTAGATGTTGTTCGCTTAGAATGGATGTAAAGAGAAGGCTGTATGAGGGTGTTGTGGTACTGACTGCGTTATATGGGGCTGAAACATGGAATATGGGTGTAGCAGAGAGGAAAAGTTTGAATGTATTGGAGATGATGTGTCTGAAGAGTATGTGTGGAGTGACACTTATGGATCGAGTGTGAAATGATGAAGTGCGAAGGAGAACTGGAGTTGTTCGGGAGATGGTTGGTAGAGTTGAGCAGAGGGTGTTGCGATGGTTTGGGCATATGGAGAGAATGGATAATGAGCGATTGGTGAAAAAGATAACCAGATCTGATGTGAGAGGTGTAAGGCTGAGAGGGAGACCACGAATAGGATAGATGGACAGTGTGAAGAGAGCGCTGGATGCGAGAGGGATGTCTGTTGAGCAAGGAAGAGTGTCTGTGCATGACAGAAATAAATGGAGAGAAATTGTGAATGAATAAATGATGACTCAGCCCTGAGGGGATATTCTCCTGCATTTGGTCTGATCAGCTAGTCAGGTCAGGTGCAGGTAAGGGGATGGGTCTATTATGATGTGGCAGGGGTAAACCAGCTCTGCTGTCGGGCCCTGCTGCGGATGTCACTGATTGCACTGCGCAGTTGACCCTTGTGCGGTGTGGTGTGGTGAGGATCTGTCCCTTCTCCCCTTTGGGGCTAAGATGCGAATGAATGTGTTTGAATGGATGAGTAAATGGGGAGTGTGTCGTCCTGTCTCGGCTATCTCCCTTTCCTTGGGGGAAGCAGCCTAGGTGCATATATAGATAGATAGATTTAAAAAGCCTTTGACTGCTTTTTTTTTTTTTCATCCTTCTTAGCGATTTTTTCATGGACATTAAGCATAAATATTCTCTTGTGTGTCATTTACGGAAAGTACGTCGTTAATGGAGCGATATAAATAACATACAGGAGAAGGTTAAGGCTTAACATGCAAATAAATCTCTAAGGAGGGGGGATGCTACTGAGTTTTGTGTGTCACCCAGAATACGGGCGTGAGTGATATGATGGTTGTATCCTTCCCTCTTGGATCCGACGACACTGTACGTAACACTGACTGCCGGGTGGTGACATATTCAGTACAATGACCATCTTTGTTTGGATAATCCTATCACCAGACGACTTTTTTGACTTACTGAGGTATATGCAGCTGGAGAGGTTAGATTTGGCCTTCGTTTATTTTGACATTGCTGCCACCAGACAACTTTGTTCAGCGTAAGGGAGGTTAATTAAACTGGAGGGCTTAGATACAGCCTCCTCTACCCAGACGGTTTTATTCAGTGTAAGGAAAGCTTATCGAAGTGGAGAGGTTAGACATAGTCTCTTCTAACCACTCCACTACGAGTAGCCACTGCTTCGTTGAATATAAGCGACTACAGATAGCAGGAATGTAATGAAAAAGACATTGTGGAGAGAGAGAGAGAGAGAGAGAGAGACAGAGAGAGAGAGGGAGAAATTGGTGGGTGGCTGGAGGGTTGAGAGGGTATGTAATAGAGGGAAGGAAGGGCTGTGAGAGAGCGTCAGCTACTGAAGAGAACTCCATTAGTTTCAATTTTGAGGAGAAAGATGGAAGTGGTTGTGATGGTGGTAATGGTAGGTTGTAGTGGTAGTTGTGATGGTGATAATGTTGGTAGGTTGTAGTGGTAGTTGTGATGGTGGTAATGTTGGTAGGTTGTAGTGGTAGTTGTGATGGTGGTAATGTTGGTAGGTTGTAGTGGTAGTTGTGATGGTGGTAATGTTGGTAGGTTGTAGTGGTAGTTGTGATGGTGGTAATGTTGGTAGGTTGTAGTGGTAGTTGTGGTGGTGGTAACGTTGGTAGGTTGTAGTGGTAGTTGTGGTGGTGGTAATGTTGGTAGGTTGTAGTGGTAGTTGTGATGGTGGTAATGTTGGTAGGTTGTAGTGGTAGTTGTGGTGGCAGTGGTAGCTGTAGTTGTGGTTGTTCTGGTTGCATTGATGGCAGTAGTAGCTGTCCTGGTCATAACGGTAGTTGTGATAATGGTAGTAGTTTAGATGGTAGGCTACTGGTAGTGGCAGTACTGGTGGTAAATGAGTGGTAGTTTTGGTGGTGGTGGTAGTGAAGTTCTAGTGACAGTCACAGTTTTGGTGGTAGTGGGACTGGTGGTAGTATTAATGGTAGCAGCGGTAGTAGTTATGGTGGTGGTGGCAGTGGTGTTTGTTGCATTATTTGTAGTGTTGGTTGTATGGTAGTAGACAGTGTAGTAACGGCAGGGTGTTTGTACATATATGTGAAGGTAACAGCAGCAGCAGCAGTTGTAATGGTAGTAATAGCAGTAGGAGAAGTCAGCAGTAGCAGCTATATTAGTAACAGCAGTAGTAGTAGTTGTAGTAGAAGAAGATGAAGAAGAAGAAGAAGTAGTAATAGTAGTAGTAGTAGTATAGGTAAGCAGCAGCAGCAATAAAAAAAAAAAGGTAGTAGTGGAAGTAGTAGTAGTAGTAGTAGTAGCAGAAGTAGTAGTAGTAGCAGTAGTAGTAGTAGCAGTAGTAGTAGTAGTAGTAGTAGCAGTAGCAGTGGTGGTAGTAGCAGTAGTAGTGGTGGTGGTAGTAGTAGTAGTAGTAGTAGTAGTAGTAGTAGTAGTGGTAGTACCACAGTAGTAATAGAAGAAGCAGAGTAGTAGTAGCAGAAGAAGAAGAAAGACTCGTATTTGTTACAGTGTTTGTGTGTGTGTGTGTGTGTGTGTGTGTGTGTGTGTGTGTGTGTGTGTGTGTGTGTGTGTGAGAGAGAGAGAGAGAGAGAGACTGTGTATAGTGACAGTGGCTTGAGGGAGAGAAACTTCTTCACTTTACCGATATTGCCTCCACCACCCTACGGGATGGAGGGTAGGAAGGAAGAAAGGAGGGAGAGAGTAAGGATAAAGGGTAAGAAGGGAAGGGAGAAGTGAGAGGCAGGATAAGAGGGAAGGAAGTAGGGAAGAAAAGAAGAAAGGAGAGAGAGGAAGGATAAAAGAGAAGCCTGTGTTCCGTAGTCACTGGACGCTGATTCCTTTGTGCGTTGTGTAGGTAATTGTGTGTGCAGTACTTGTGCTTGATGGACTGATGATGGGGAGGAAGAGTAGTAATAGTAGTAGTAGTAGCAGTAGTAGTGGTGGTGGTGCTAGTAGTAGTAGTAGTAGTCTTTGGTTCATGTGTACTCTAAGCTGAAGTTGTCCTCCTGCAGTCCACCATCCTCCTTTTGTAGAGATAGGGAGGAAACTAAGAGGCATGTGCATAATCGGTCAGTGGAGTCACCCAGACAAACCGGTGCCACCACCTGAAGGCATCCCTCTCCAGCACTTACGTGGAGGGAAGAGGCTTAGAGGAGCCACGTGCCTTGAAGGTTGGAACATGGGATTCTGCGCTGCTTGCAGAGTGCTTAGCCTGAAGGGTCTGACCGCTTTTCACTTAACCCACCCCATCCCGACGATTTCTGGGCAGTGGTACGCCCCAGTCCCGACATATTTGGACCTTTTATTTTTAGGCTCAAACATTCACTTTTGGTGAGAAACATCGAAAATTTATAGAGAAATCGCTCACCTGAGGTTTAAAATACTCGATCCAGGTACGAGTACCTCCTTACCTGACTGGGTTTTCTAACAGACTGGCACCAAAGAAAACGAGTTCTATGGGAGGGTAACTATTTTATCCACTCATAAACAGTATTTATTTATTTACTTGGTACGAATTTATATGTAGTACAAGAGTATATTGATTTTCAAACAGTAATATAGGCATTATAAGCATTGTTTCACTCACTAACTCATCACCATTCATGACCATTTTTTCCCACATTACCTGATCATCATTTTAGACTGTTTCTTCCTCTAATGCTATGGAAACTTTGTCCTCCACATTGTCATCAATTGGAGAATCACTCTGGCCCTGAATGTCTTTATTGGTCAGGTCACTGGTAACAGGTGAATTGCCGAGACAATGGCGTGCGGGGGAGGGGGGAGAGGTTATGCGGTGTAAGGCATTGTCCCTGCTTGGCATCTTGTAGAGGAATAGAGGGAGGTGTCCCGGGTATACATGCCAAAAATCACTCGCGAAATCTATCTATCTATAGCCAGACGCCATAATCCAGTAAGGGGTGGCCGTTTGTCTTTGACTTAGTTGTTTTACGGGAAGGGGCACTAACCCTCCACCAACCCACTTGTTGACACGTAGGGAACACAAATGGGTTGGTTATATGGTTACCACCCAGCGTTGTAAATGGTTTCCTGGCTATACAACACAAATTAACACATAGGTTGGTTATATGGTTACCACCCAGCGTTGAAATGGCTTCCTGGCTTTCCTGGTTGTAGTGAAGATCTATAAGCCAGTGTCATTGGCATAGTCAGGCTTGGGGATGGGGTTGGAGCAGAGGAGGTGTGTGAGAAGACAGTACAGGTAGATAAAGAAGAAGACAAGGAAATAGGCCAAGCCAATGATGGCATCCCTCATATGGGCCTTGAGCTGCCCTAGCTGATGGATTTCCGTTGGATCGTAAACATCAGAGTTACCGGTAGGAACCTTGACATATTCTCGGATGAGGAACGCAGCGATGGGGATGGAGGCCAGGAAGAGGTAGTAGTGGCCCGTTAACAGGAGCACCAACGACAGCAGTAGATGAACCACCGATTTCGGAATGACCCACAGATTAAGTCGGTCAAAACACTGCTGGGCATTTAAGTAGTCACACTCCAAATCTGACAGTGTAATTACATAATATACTAATAAAAATTCAGACTAAATGGCTCACTTGGTAAGCTGCTGTACTCATGCAGTTGCAAGCGCTGGTTTGTACTCGCGAAATCACTCGCGAAAATTGAAAATTGTGCAAATTAGGGACCTTGCAATGTTGCCGTGTTAATTTACGTCTCCAGGATATGAGTGCACATCATGTGAGGACGTGAATTCACGTCTCCGGGACGGGGCAGGTTAAACAGTGGTGTGATCCTGCATGCCACTGGTTTACACCTTCAAGAGCTGAAAGGGTGAACAAAAAAACATCAGTCATCCAACAGTCAAAGTTCCTGTTAGTTTCACCGTCACCTGTTTGTGTATTGCTTTGACAAAAGCTGGATGAAATTAAATGATCAGTTATGGAAGCCTTTTGTAAGCTCATGCCACATTTCACTTAACATATTTAACCCCTATCAGCCAGGTAACGTGTATACATATCACAATCGGGCTGCTAAAGGGCCGCTGGGTAGTGGCTATACATGAAAGTGTCTTCCCATCACCGTTTGAACCCATGACCATTTTCCCTCATTACCATAGGGTAGGGAGGTACTCAAGGTACCTCACTGACACACTGTTCAGTCTGTACATGGCCTTGTTACAGTGCGGAGTGATATCTTCTCAGCTTCCTCGTCCGGTTCCGTCCCCTCACCTGCCGGGCCGATTGCATCATCTACCCTCGCCAAAGTTCAGCCCTTACTGCCAGGGAAAGGGCTTATCGACAGTGCCATAGATTATGCCCTGGAGGAACCTGTGTCTTCCTTAGCATGGGTGGTGAGATTTCCTCTGAAGCAGGGGGAAGCTACCATGTGGAGAGTGAAGTGTCACACCTGCCATCCCCAACCAACCCTGAGATGCCTGAAAAGCCTCTCCAGTTGCTACAGGAGGAAGGCAGGACCTATGACAGTGATGAATTCATTTCAGAGGAAGAGGTGGAGGACCCTGGTCACCAAGAAAGCGAGGGAGATGGTGACGATCATCTCCACAGGCGCCGCCGCTGCATCTCACCACCACTCTCCCAGCCAGTTCACAAGTCTTTCCCTCCAACGTCCCTTGTCACCACAATCCAGCACTTTGAGAGCATTATCTCCCCAACCTGGCCCTTTGCATGTGGAAATTTCCACTCTGCCCTCACATGGTGTGACTGGACCGCCAGCATCTTCCCAGGGAAGCCCCACATCAGGTGCGTCATCATCCCCTGTACTCCCCCACCTCTGCATCTCCGTCCCCTTCCCCCCATGCCCGTGGCCATCCCCATAGGCGTGTACATGGGCATGGGCGTGCATGTGGTGTGAAAAGATGTGCTGGCCAAAAATCACAGCAAGGGCTCCCAGGTGTTGAGAAAGTGGATGCCTTTGTGTGGGAGCAGGGGACAGGATTCGAGCCCTCTATGCCTGCCTTTGATGTGGAAGGGGCAGGTGTGCAGTTTGGTGAGCTGTTGCCAGGACTCTGGGCTATGGTGTCTTTTTTCAAGGTCATCTTCACCACTGCCATTATGCATTACCTAGTGGCTGAAATTAACTATCACCAGGCCATAAGTGTGCGCTGGCTGGAGGTTTCATCCAGCGAGAGTGCAAAAATGAAGGAGTGGGTTCCAGTGGAGGGGGAGTTATTTGTGTGGCTTGCCATAGGATGTTGATTGTCCACATGAGAAAACGTGTGTTCCATGATTATTGGTCGTTAAACGAACTTGTGGGCACACTTGTCTTTGGAGAAATATATGGCCTGTGATAGGTACCCTGGCCATGTTATGGTTCTTGTATTTCAACAGGAACTATGGGCCAGCACCCATTGACAAGTTATGGAAAATATGGCCTATCCTGACCATGCTCAAGGAGTCCTTTGCAAGGCTTTCTTGTGTTGTTCCAGGACCGTTTAGCAATTATTCAGTATGTGCCCTCAAAGCATCACCGTTTTGGACTGAAGTTCTTTGTCCTATGTGACTGCAAAACTGGATATGTGTTTGATAAAATATTTCATTCAGCTACAGACACCTAATGATGATCCACATAGTTTCTCAGCATCTGTCATGAAATTGTTCATGGACAGATATTTCAACAGGAACCACACCCTGTACACTGACAACTATTACATCTCTCCATTGTTGATCAAGCATTTACTTGAACAAGGTACTGGGTCCTGTGGAACTGTCTGTGCTAGTAGAGAAAATTTTCCATCTTTCTCAGAGAAAACAGAGAAAAGTTCCCTCCTAATCCGGAAATTGAGTAACATGTTAGTCCTTGTGTGGCATGACAAGTGTAAGGTTACATGTTGACCACAGTTCATAAGGGGGTTGTAGAGGACACAGGCAAGACAGACTTCAGGACCAGGGAACCCGTGTTCAAGCCTGATGCTCTCAATGACTACATCAACATGCGGGTCGTTGATATGTTGGACATGCAGATTGGGGAAGTTGATTGTCTCTGTAAATCCTGTCAGTGGTACAAGAAGGCTTTCTTACACCTTCTTGATATTGCCGTCCTGAACAGTCACGTACTCTTCAAGCAGGTTAAGGAATCTTTCTCAATGAGAGTTCGGGAAAGAAATAGCATGCGTGCTATTTGCAGAGTATGCAACTGCACAGTTGACAACTGGGAGGGGGGGGGGGATGTACTGTACCAGGTGGCGACAGCAGATAGGCTGAGCTACATACACTCAGTATTTACAACGTCATCATCTTGTCGATGTAGGCCGTACACTTGCAGGTCATCCGACCTACAGGTGCTGCCAAATGTGCAGCAAGACAAAACGCCACTCCCCCACACAGAAGGAAACCCCTCTACCAGTGTGAGGACTGCAAGGTCCCGCTATGTCCTAAGTGCTTCTTCGAGTATCACTCTGAACGTGGTTATTGAGGTGTGTGGGAAACTGTACAAAGTGAACAAGTGTGCGCAAGTTTTTTTTTTTTTTTTTGCGGGGGGGTTATGAGGTAAGTGAAAATGATATTTTTATGGTAATTTCATGTAATGCTCGATAATACCTTGAGTAACCCTACCTGATGTATGAAAGAAACCACGAATGCATGTAAGAAAATGATATTGGAAGAACTACAGTTATGTTTTTATTTACTCGTGAAATATTTGCGAAAATGTGACACGAAGCGTATTTGTGATCTGAAGTACAAATATTACAAGTTCTGTAGAACATAAATATTTTCACAATACCTGACAATAGTAGAAAGAAGCCAAAACTTACGTCCAAGAGTGTACCTCATACTGAATAGTACTGCATGCAATATGTTGAGCTGTGTTGCGTTCAAATGCAGTAGGCTACTTTATTGGGTAGAACAATACTTACTCTTGAAATATTTGCAAAGATGTGGTATGAAATGTACTTGTGAGCTGAGGTACAAATATAAGTTGTGAAGAGCATAGGTAATATTTTCACGATGAATGCAAAGAGTAGAAAAAGGCCAAAATTTACCTATAAGTGCACGCCTCATACTCAACCATACTGCATTCAATATGCTAAGCAATTTTTTTTTTTTCAAGTGCAATAAACCTAATTGTGATAAGAAATACAGTGTAAGTGCTGTTGAACAGAAGTTGTAGGGTACCGGTAGGTATTTTAAATGATGCCTGAAAACAATAAAGAAAAGTATACAGCGTAAGTTTTCCTATACACCTATGGGGCATAGTGCCACTCTGTTATGGCTGGAAAACCAACGGCGAGCCACGTGGACAGGGCGGTGACTCATCCTCATGATGGTGCATAAGGAAAAGTGGCATGAAGAGTGGAAAAGTTTTGGTAGTTGAAAAGGAAGGCCGGCCATTATTACAATCACCACGCTGGTCAGTGCTGCTAATGCTAGCAAGGCTTGCCAAGGCCACTGCCAGCGGCGCATGCCTGAAGACTCTCCATCAAAACACCAAAAAACACTCGTCTTCTACTCGTCCTTACTCATCGACGGGACAACCTTGAGACCTGGGGATGGATTCATTTGCAAGAAGAAGAGTTGGTGAGCAATATGGGTTTTAAATTACTTCTCTAACTATTACACTTTTCCAGATATTAAGGTGTGAAAAAGAGCTACTTTGCCAGGAATGCCAGTAGTGAGTGCACACCATTCTCAAAACAAATACTTGATATGACTCCACTCGGCTTGAGTTGACTCCAGTTAAATTGACTCGGAGTCTACTACCTACATACAAAACTTCAAAATGATAAGTCATCTCTATTTTAAAAATATTGGTAATGGTACTACTGCTACTACTACTACTAGCAGTACTGGAAGTAGTAGTAGTAGTAAGTGTAGTAATAGTAGTAGTAGTAGTAGTGATAATAATAATAATAATAATAATATTATTATTATTATTATTATTATTATTAATAATACAGTAATAATAATAATAATAATAATAATAATAATAATAATAATGATAACAATAATAATAATAATAATGATGATAATAATAATAATAATAATAATAATAATAATAATAGTAATAATAACAATAATAGTAGCATTAGCAGTAGTAGTAGTAGTAACAATAATAATAATAATAATAATAATAATAATAATAATAATAATAATAATAATAACAAGAAGAGGTGCCAAGGCTCAGCAAACCCGTCCCCGGCAGTCATTTTAGTGCTAACGTGTAAACACAACAGATTATCTCATCAAAGATGTCACATATCAAATTTGGAGTAAAGTGGATGAAATATGATGATCTTATGCCCATCTGAAATTTTAGGCCCCACCCACCTGACACTGACCCCCCTACCGCTAACTGGGGGGTGGCCCCCCTGTTGTAATGAGGCATGTTATAGGATGCAGAGTTGAAAGTTACACCTTTAGGTTTGGGTTTCATGTTGATAAACTGAATCTGAATGGAGTAATGGCGAAAAAACAATTAAAAAAAAAAAAAAAAAATTGCTGCTACAGCCTGGGAGTTGGCCCAATTTGGCCCAAATATTTAATCAGGTGATCAGGTCATACCCCATCATCCTTGTAATTTTAGTCAAAATTGCACCAGTAGTTTTCGTGTAATGTTAACAGGCAGACAGACAGACAAACAAACAAACAAACAAACAGATGAGCTGAGTGAAAACAGTACCCATCCTCGAGCCTCTCCAGGGTGGGAACGGATAATAACAAGAAACAGTGCCAAGGCACAGCAAACCCATCCCCAGCAGTCATTTTAGTGCTGATATAAAAACACGACAATATCTAGTCAAAGATGTCACATAGCAAATTTGGAGTACAGCGGGTGAAAATTGACTATTTTATGCCCATTTGAAATTTTAGGCCTGGCCCACCAGACACTGACCCCCCTATCGCTAACTGGGGGGTGGCCCCCCCTAATGTAATGAGGCATGTTATAGGATGCAGATTTGAAAGTTTCACCTTTAGGTTTTGGTTTCATGTCGATATGACGAATTTGAAGGGAGTTATATGTGATTTTTTTTTTTTTTTTTTTTTTTTACATATTTTAGGCTTACAGCCTGCACCTTGTTCCAATTTGGCTCAAAATTTCATAGGTGATCAGATGATCATAGCCCATCATTCCCATAATTTAGTGGTATTAGAATGATATGGAATACGTGCAGATTGGGCTTGGAGGATGATAGAGTCCCAGGGGATTGGAAGTCAGGTACAATTATTCCCCTGTACAAAGGAAAAGGGGAAAAAGAAATGTGTAGAAATCATAATTGCATTTGTCTTTTTAGTGTAATAAGAAAAGTATATGGTAGGATGCTTATTGACAGAGTTAGGGAAATAACAGAGGAATTAGTTGGAGAAGAACAGTGAGGTTTTACGAAGGGAAGAGGATGTGTAGGTCAGATATTTATCCTAAGGTCTTTAGTAGAAAAGTTTCTAGAGAAGGGAAAGAAGTTGTATACGGCCATAATGGTTTTGGATAAAGCAAATGACAGAGTGGATAGGCAAGGAATGTGGAAAATATTGAATATATGGAGTAAACGTGAAGCTGATGAATGCCATGAAGAGTATGTATGAGGGCACTAAGGCTGCAGCGCGTGTGGGTGGTGAGCTGAGTGAATTTTTCTGTCCGAATGTTAGACTGAAACAGGGGTGGGTAATGTCTCCATGGTTGTTACCTCCACCAAGGAGGTTATGTTTTTGCCGGCACTGGTTTGTTTGTCTGTCTGTCTGTTCGTCTGTCTGTCTGATAGCAGGATTACTCAAAAATTATGAACGGATTTTGATGAAATTATGTGGAAGGGTGGGCCACGGGCCAAGGAAGAAAAAATTAAAATTTAGGCATAATATCTCAAAAAATTCTGTATGAATTTCAATGAAATTTTGTGGAAAGGTGGGCCATGAACCAAGAAAAAATTGATCAGTTTTTTGGGGGGATTGGGTCTGGATCCGGATCTTATATCCACGGATTCGGATCCGGATCCTTTTTCATGGCAATGGCATTGGCAGAGGTATGCCCTACCTGAACGCTTTCTAGTTCAATCTGTATTTTCATGCGGCTTGAAAAGAGATACGAGATAGGGCAATGCAGTTTGGTGCTGCCTAATGAGAGAGGACAGCGTTTGGAAACTTCATGTTCTGTTGTTTGCAGGTGATACTATATTGTTAGGTGAAGACGAGGGAGAACTACAAGGCTTGATGAATGAGTTTGGGAAAGCGTGTAAGAAACGGCATCTAAAGGTGAATGTAGGGATGAGTAAAGTTGTGGTTTTCGAAAGAAATGAAGTCACTAAATGCACAGTGTGGCTCGATGATGAGGAAATGGAAAATGTGAGTACGTGTAAGTACTTAGGGAGTGTGATGAGTAAGGTTGGAAGTTTAGAGGATGAAATGCTTGAAAGGGTACAACAGGGAAGAAAGGTTGCTGGTTCTTTGAAAGCAGTGATAAGAAATAGGGAAGTGAGCATGGAAGTGAAAAAGTCGCTGCATGATAGTATTGTGACACCAACTCTGACGTATGGAAGCGAAGCTTGGACTTTGTCAGAAGGACGCAGGACAAGAGTGAGGGCAGTGGAAATGAGTTATCTGAGAGGAGCATGTGGAGTTACATGGAGAGACAGACTGACAAATGAAGAACTAGAAGGAGTGTTGTGATGTAGTTGTGGATGTAAGAGCAGCGTTAGGAGAAATACATTGAGGTGGTTTGGCCATGTGGAGAGGATGAAGAGCGAGAGACTAACGTGGAGAGTGTGTGAGTGCGGTGAAGGGGGGAGAGGGAGGGGGACACCAAGGATGAGGTGGAGTGATGGAGTGGAGATGTATATGAGAGGGGAGGGTGTGAGCTGGGGGGAGGAAAGCGAAACGGCAAAGGACAGGGCGACATGGAGGCGATTTGTTTGTGGCCACCCTTTACAGGATTATGGCGTTGGGCTAGAAACAGATAGACAGGTAATAATAATAATAATAATGTTGGCCGGTATGTAGTACAGATGTAAACTTTGTTCAGGTTATGGCTGGACTGGCTGTGAACTACACGAGGCTCAGTAAGGCAGACAGCAAGTGTTGCTGTATCTGTCTTACCCCACAACACCACCCGTACTTGTCCCTTTACATCCAGGTCCCCAATTGTACTGCTGGCTGAACGGGCACAACTGGCCACACAAACTTTGTCTATGAGTCTGACCAGCACGAGAAATAAAGATGTGTCATTGGCAGTGTGTTTTATGCCTCGTGGGTGATATGTGCTTCATATATTGCACAAATGGACACACCGGCATATTTACTGGTTTTGTGTACCTAATACACAGGATGGTCCAAATACAATGCTTCTCTGCCACTCCGCCGGGAGTTTCCTGTGTGTTGCTGGGACTTCATTTAGCGTTATCAATGTCTACCCTGCATTGTTTATACATTTCCTACTTCCATCGCAACACCCAAGCTCTCATCAGTAGACTGAGCCGTCCCCATAACACATAAGAATCCTCCATATAAGTATTTATTGGAGCACTATTCACAGACCATCCTGTATTATTAAACCCGCTTTGGCTGTTGAGGATTTTGTGACAGGAATAAATTCGTGTGATGTAGAACACAGTAAAATACAAGGATTGAAATTCGGTTCTAATCGCTATGTATGAGCTGCATATGTGTGCGTGTTTAACTGTGTGTACCCAGGACAGTTCATTTGGGTCGTGTTGTGTACTATCTTTACTTTAACATGGCACGGGCTGTTGTCCTTTGGCTGAGTAGCCTTACATACTTTCGATAGCACTTTATCGTGACCAACGTCATATTATTGTAAAATCTACCGTACAACTTTGCATTCAAGATGGAGAGACAATCGTGTTAGGGTAAGCTAAGGTGAAAAGTTGGCATAGAGGACTTCCTGCCACCTTTTCCTAAACATTATATTTATCACATCACACCTTGTTATTTCTTTGTACGTTACTCTTCTCTTAGTAAGTGCGACCGAGTTCGTATCAGTAACATAAAATAATATGTGATGGCGTGATTTGAATGATCTAAGGGGAGTACGTGGAGTTATATGGAGAGACAAGCAAACAGACTTAGAAAATGGAGGGCTGTGGTGTTGATGTGGATGTGTTGGAAAGCAGGTACAGTGAGATGATTTTAGAATGAGAAACTGAGTGGGAGAGTGTATGTTAGTGAGGTGGCGGGGGACACAGTAAGGCGGAGACCGAGGATGTGATGGAGGGACATAGTGGAGAGGTACTGTAATGAGAATTGAGGTATGTGTGAGCTGGGCAGAGGGTAGTCCAATGGCGAAGGGCAGAGTGACATGCAGTCGATTAGTCTGTGGCCACTGCATGCGCCTTACGGTGTTAAGGCGTCTGGCAAAATGAATCGGTGAATAGGAGGCGCTGGGAAGTGTGCTAAGCTAATGTCATGAGGGCACTGTACCTGAGGACAGATCAGTGTAGGCTACTGCCTACATCTTTCGCGGTGCATGGAGGCTGTTGCCGATATTACCTAACCGTATTTGGCAACAATTTATCCCACACACTGATACTGTGTTTGTGACAAACATTCAAGCACCCTCTCAAGATACGTGTTGTGTTGTATTGCAGGTGTAGCGGTGTGCATACTTGAGTGTATTGCAGGTGTGGCTATGTACATATTTGAGTGTATTGCAGGTGTGGTGGTGTACATACTTGAGTGTATTGCGGGTGTGGTGGTGTACATACTTGAGTGTATTGCAGGTGTGGCTGTGTACATACTTGAGCGTATTGCAGGTGTGGTGGTGTACATACTTGAGTGTATTGCAGGTGTGGCTGTGTACATACTTGAGCGTATTGCAGGTGTGGCTGTGTACATACTTGAGTGTATTGCAGGTGTGGTGGTGTACATACTTGAGTGTACTGCAGGTGTGACTGTGTACATAGTCTACCTGAGTGTACTGCAGGTGTGACCGTGTACATACCTGAGTGTACTGCAGGTGTGACTGTGTACATACCTGAGTGTACTGCAGGTGTGACCGTGTACATACCTGAGTGTACTGCAGGTGTGACTGTTTATATACCTGAGTGTACTGCAGGTGTGACTGTACATACCTGAGTGTACTGCAGGTGTGACCGTGTACATATCTGAGTGTACTGCAGGTGTAACTGTGTACATACCTGAGTGTATTGCAGGTGAGACTGTGTACATACCTGAGTGTACTGCAGGTGTGACTGTGTACATACCTAGTGTATTGCAGGTGTGGCTGTGTACATACCTAGTGTACTGCAGGTGTGACTGTGTACATACCTGAGTGTATTGCAGGTGTGACCGTGTACATACCTGAGTGTATTGCAGGTGAGACTGTGTACATACCTGAGTGTACTGCAGGTGTGGCTATGTACATACCTGAGTGTACTGCAGGTGTGGTGGTGTACATACTTGAGTATAGTACAGGTGTGACAATGTCCAGTACTCACTTGTGTTGTGCTACAGGTGAGGCAGTGTACAATACTTAACTGTGTTGTGTGTTACGGGTGTGGCAGTACAGTACTCAGCTGTGTTATGCTGTGCTACAGGTAAGATGGTGTACAGTACTTACATGTGTTGTGCATCAGGTATGATGGTGTGCTTACTTGTGTTGTTTCAGCTGTGGTGGTGTACTTACATGTGTTGAGTTTCAGATGCAGCGGTGTACTCGTACTTACCTTTGTTGTGTTGTGTTTCAGGGTGTAGTTACTTGTACTGTACTTTGCTACAGGTGTGGCGGTGGGTGGACAGGAAGGTGGGCTACTTCGAGGTGTGCAGGTGCCGCACTTCGCACTGGTGGATGGACAGGTCACCATCGACTGTGCCTACCACCTTGGGGGCACCAGGCTCTACTCCCTCAAGTGGTACCATAACGGCACAGAGTTTTACCGATACGTACCCACAGAGCCAAGCCAACCCATCAACATACAGCCATCACACAAGTTCTCCGTTACCGTGAGTGGTCCCATGTGTTCTGTCTGGGGATATTATTTTTTTGGTCAATATTCAGCCACTCTCACAAGTTTTCTGTTGCCGTGAGTGTTCAGTGGTGTTCTCTTTTGGGATATTAGTTTGTTCTGTAGTTCTGGCTTAGTGTTCTGTGATGTTCTTCGTCAACATCCAGCCTTCTCACAAATTCTCTGTTACCCTGAGTACTCCTTGAGGTTTTGTAACAAGAGTCTCAATTGTTGTCCTGTATCACTGTACGGTTTGTCCATTTAACCAGGTCTATAAGCGCTCTCTTTCTCCATCTTGAATACTAAGCTGTGAGAAGAGACTAACACTAGATATTATGCTTGTCACGAAGAAGCGCCATGGAAAGGATTTTGAGCCGTACCGCAACACTGTCTTTTTCTGCCACTGAGCTGCAAAAGGTAAAAAATCTCCGCCAACTTAAGCTGAATGAACTCCACTATTCTGTGATTTTTTTGTCTATGTCCATACTTCTTACTAGTTTTCTGTTACTGTGAGTGTTCTATGGTGTTTTGTGTTACTTCACTTTGCTCTTTTAGTGTTCAACATCCTATTAATTACTCTGTTATCTTAAGTCTTGTATCGCGCGTGCGCGCGCGCGTGTGTGTGTGTGTGTGTGTGTGTGTGTGTGTGTGTGTGTGTGTGTGTGTGTGTGTGTGTGTGTGTGTGTGTGTGTGTGTGTGTGTGTGTGTGTGTGTGTTTCGTTTTCTCAGTATATCCTCTTACTAGATCTCCTTCCTGTGGGTGTTGTAGACTGTAGTGTTCTGTATTGAGATTAGGCTTTGTTCTTCTAGTGCTGAGTCTCCTGTTACGTTCTCTGTTATTGTGAGTGTTCTTGGAGGTTAATTAATGGGACTGTATTTTGTTCTTGAGTTCAGTGATATTTTTCGTCGGTGATCATCCTTCTCACAAGTTTTCTGTTATCGAGAGTTATATATATATATATATATATATATATATATATATATATATATATATATATATATATATATTTTTTTTTTTTTTTTTTTGGGGGGAGTCTGCTTTGTTCTGTTCTATTAGGCCTAAGTTCTCTTTTACTATGAGTTTTCTCTTATGTTATTTCTTTGAGTCTGTTTTTTTTTTTTTCTGTGGAGTTCTATTTAAGTATTGGTTAATGATCTTCGTCAGTATTCAGCTTTCTCATATGTTCTGTTACCGTTGATGTTGTCTAATGTTTTGCCTCGGGAATCGGTTTTGTCATAAGGTTCCCTGTTGATGTTGTCTGATGTTCCTCGTCAATATTCAGACTCATAGATGCTGGACAGGAACGCCATCACGTGGGTGTAAAGATTTGGTGGCTCCACTGCCTGGTTGTACAAACATCACGCAACTACCTCCCAATACAAAAGGATGGTAGACTTCGGGAGTAGAGCAACTGGACCCTGCAGTCCCTTGGTTTTTGTTTTAGATGAACCTTGGATCACACAAACAACAAACCCGTAACAGATCCAGTGTCATTGTAAGTGCTGTAGTGGCCCTGGATGTATGTATCTTGGTGTTCTCTTAATCCCCAGCCTTCTCACAAGCAGTCTGTGATCGTGAGAGTCTTGAAATTCTACTTTGTTCTGTTGGTGTTCACATTTCAGTTCATCCCTTCACTTGGATGACGTCTCTCTCTCTCTCTCTCTCTCTCTCTCTCTCTCTCTCTCTCTCTCTCTCTCCAGACGACCCCAATAAGCTCTGAAGAGATTATCGAACTGGAGGAATCAGATCATTAAAGCCTCCATTTCCCCTTCAGGAATATTTATCTTTGTATTTCTCTCTTCTTGCCAGTGTTCTCTGATGTACCGTCCTGTGAGTCTGTATTGTTCTGCAGTTCTGTCGTATACTAAGTGGCAGTAGAGGCTTCTTACTACCTCTTACCAATGATTTATCCTGCATTTTCTGCCTTGACATTTTGTTGTACGTTGTTTATTTCCTTCAAAAATATATAGCAGTAACGTACAAGACGAAACTGAAGTGCAATATGCAGAATAAGTTGCTAAGAATGAGGAACTACGAAGTGTTCTATGCCATCAAAACACGGCTCTGAGTGTTCTGTGATGTTCTCCCTTAATAGCCAGCCCTTAGCAAGTGTTGTGTTACCGTCAGTAATCTAAGCTGTACTCTTTCTCTCTTCCACGATGTTCTTTCAGAGTTCAGTCTCGTATTAAGTTTTCTGTTGGTGTTCTGTGATGTTCTGCCAGTGTTCAACTTCCTAATAAGTTCTCTGTTACTGAAAGTTTTCTACATTTGTCTGTGCTGACGTTTTCTTTGGTCCTGTCAGCTCTTAGTCATCCTGAGTGTTCCTGGAGTCTGGTTTCCTCACCAATACAGTGTGGGCCATATATAATACTTCTCTTCCACTCCGCCCGGCGATTTCTTCTGTGTTGCAGGGACGGCCAGTCAGCGTTATTAATGCCTATCCTGCATCATTTATTTATTTCCTATTCCCTCTGCCATACCCATCCCCACACCAGCAAACTGAGCCGTCCACACAACATGTAAGATACCTCCAGGGAAGTTTCTAGTGGAGAGCTTTTTTCTCCCCACCTGCAGTTGGCTTATCACAAGTTCTGTGTTAATACAAGTGTTTGGCATATTACCACTTTACACCTTCAGTCTGAGGACGTATTTTATAATCTATTACCACTACCACCGCACACTTATATTAAGCTCTAAGGAGACATTTTGAACTGCGGTATAACCTTAACTAACCCCTTCACTCCTACAGGTATGTGCTACATTGAATAACATGTTGGTCACTTGGGAGTAGCAAGAATAAAATAAGTAACAATTCCGTGACAAAATTCATGAAGTTAATAGTCTCATGAGGCTATTTTTTAACTCTTAGGCGACGAAAAATCACTCCCAACCTATATAAAAAAAATAAAAATAAAAAAAACAGCCATCTGAAGGTAATTATATATTTCTGTTGTTGTCATAGAGTTAATATCGACACATTTAGCAGGGGGAAAAAGAAAAGCAAAATATTCAGTTTCCCTATGCCGAAAAACAAAAAAAAGGAAGAAACTCGGAAAGGGTGGTATGGAGGCCCTCCAGCTCAGGTGAATAGGGCCTTTGAATTCCTGAGCCGTGTTCTTGTGAACTTAGGAGTACAAAGGAAAGCAGCAACAGACATATTGGGCATTTCCAGGTTGTTATAGAATAGGTTACAACTAATGTACAGTATTTATTCTGTGGGTCAAAGACATACTGTAGATAGGGAAGCAGGAAGGCTTCCCTTCCCCCCACCTATCAAACCATCTAAGCAAGTCGACAGGAAATAGTGAGAAGGACTACCACACAACACAGAAAAGTTATGTATATTTCGTCGAATGAGATGAAAGGAAATCCTACTTCTACTATTTTAACCTTAAGAGAGAAAGATCTAATTAGCTCTATAAACATGTCGATGTTGTTCTGGGGAAACGCTGTCAGTGTTTTGTACTGTAAGATATCCTAATTCAGAACTGTATTATTTAGAAGTAAAAACACTTAGCTGGGGATTAGAAGACAAATACTTATCCAAGCGACACAAACACGTCTCCCATAAATTTCCCATTCACATTACACATTAACAATCTCATTTATAAATCCCAGTATCGACTTAGATCGTATTATATACCTTGATACAAAAAAAGAAAAAATCATGCAATATGCAGACACAAACATATAAGGAAGAGGTGCCAAGGAGTATTCTTATAAGTTCACGTCAGTACATCTCCCTTGCCTGACTGTGACACCTCGCACCTCAGCTCTTCGTCGCCGCTTGACATTCATTCTCATCTTGGTCACTGTCTGCCCTACTTCTTCATCCTTAATCCCCCCCACCTCTCTCTCTCTCTCTCTCACCACAAGGAAACATCAAGAACCCATTGCATTAAATGTACTGGAGTGATAATTATAATCGTATGGTAACAAAAGTTCTGATACATATTCCCCCTATCACTCCCCCCCCCCTCACCGTTCTGACAGGAGGTATACAGGAACCAGCAGCGTGTCAGTCTCTCCCTGACCCGCCTGGCCTTGTCAGCGTCTGGGGTGTATCGCTGTGAGGTCATCGCAGAGCACCCCAGTTTTAGGACAGAGGCCGCCACTGCAACTCTTACCGTCTTACGTAAGTCCTGAAACACTCTTGTCTATATTACGTTGACTCTTGTGGTTTCTTTCTGACGTATGTTGCTAGTTGCTCTGTGTACGTTTTCTGCTATTTGAACTTTCTTACATAAGTACTTTGAGATTTTTTTACTCCTTGACGCATATCTGTGATTACTCTTTACGTCTAATGTCAGTCTTTGTCCAGGCTTACTATCATACATAAATCACTAAATGTTCTAAGTAAGTCTTCTGCATTCCTAACTGTCTTACGTCAATTCCTGGAGTTCCCCACTGTTTTACTTAAATCTTTGGCTACTGTCTTATGTACGTCCATGGCCACCCTTAATTTCCTGTATAAGTCCCTGGCGTCCCTAACCGACCCTGACCCTATCAAGTACTTTCCCAACTTAACCTATACTGACCCTATAAAACACTCTCCCCAACTTACCCTATACTGACCCTATAAAACACTCTCCCCAACTTACCCTATACTGACCCTATAAAACACTCTCCCCAACTTACCCTATACTGACCCTATAAAACACTCTCCCCAACTTACCCTATACTGACCCTATGAAACACTCTTCCCACGTAAGCCTGTATGCTGCCTTCCCACACAGCCTGTATGCTGCCTTCCCACACAGCCTGTATGCTGCCTTCCCACACAGCCTGTATGCTGCCTTCCCACACAGCCAGTATGCTGCCTTCCCACACAGCCTGTATGCTGCCTTCCCACACAGCCAGTATGCTGCCTTCCCACACAGCCTGTATGCTGTCTTCCCACACAGCCTGTATGCTGCCTTCCCACACAGCCTGTATGCTGCCTTCCCACACAGCCTGTATGCTGCCTTCCCACACAGCCTGTATGCTGCCTTCCCACACAGCCTGTATGCTGCCTTCCCAAACAGCCTGTATGCTGCCTTCCCAAACAGCCTGTATGCTGCCCTCCCAAACAGCCTGTATGCTGCCTTCTCAAACAGCTTGTATGCTGCCCTCCCAGACAGCCTGTATGCTCCCTTCCCAAACAGCCTGTATACTGCCCTCCCAAACAGCCTGTATGCTCCCTTCCCAAACAGCCTGTATACTGCCTTCCCAAACAGCCTGTATGCTGCCTACCCAAACAGCCCCTCATGTTACACAGTACCGTCTCTGATTTTGTACAAGGATCACCTTCATCAGTTTTTGTTATAAAATCCATTTGATAAAAGTTTTCTCTTTTAATATGGATTTTCCTTCATTACGATTATATCATCATCATCATCATCAACAACAACACTATCATCATGAACATCATCGTCATTATTATCATTATTACCAATAGCATCATCACCATCAACATTACCGGGATTTGAGTGTAGTGACTCAGCTCATCATTTTCCTTGTTTTTCTTTTTTTTCCCTTTTTGAAAACATCAGCAGACTATGCACATACATGTTTATAATCATAATTAACAATCATAAGTACATTTCACATCTCGTAACAGCAGCAGACTGTGCACATACATGTTTATAATCATAATGAACAATCATAAATACAACAATAAAATGAACGAACAGAAAAGGAATGAGATGATGGAAAACTGGGAAAGAAGAAAATTTAGTACGATAATACGGGACAAAAAAAAAAAAAAAAGCGAGAAATATTGAAGGAAATTATGCGCAGGGAGAATATTGGAGGAATTCATGTACAGAGAAAAAATGCGAAAAATATTGGAGGAATTGATGCGCAGGGAGAGAAAACTGAAACTAAGAAGAAAAAAACAAATGAAATAAAGTAGCAGCAGGAGTAAGAGCAAATCAAAACTAAGGTAACGAGTAAAATTAATCCCAAGGAGAATAATATGATAATGGAATGAAACTTCCTAAAACTATATAGAGAGGAAGAGGAAAAGGGAACACAATAGCAAAACAACGAGGGAGAATAATACGTAAAAGAAGGTCGATACAAACAGAGAGAGCAAGACAGAACATGAGTTATTATAACAAGGAAAGAGCAGAAACAAAACAGAGGAGAAGAAACTAGATTTTAAAAAAGAGGACTAGGTAGACATAAACCCAGAGGATTAGATGAGGGAGATTCAGGCCTACTTAGTAGTGTTTATAGTTTGGTGTGGTGTGATGTGGTGTGGTGTGGGAGGGCGATTTTGGGTGGTGTGGTGTGGTGTGGTGTGGAGTGGTATGGCTTTCCCAAACCGTCTAAAGTCTGTGGGGGTACAGCACCTGGCGTCTGTAAATCGTTTGAGAGGCAGATAGCCGAGTCGCTACTAGAGACGTTCCCGCATCCAAAATCAGTAGTATAACATGGAGTGCTGAGCTGAATACGGACCAGAGAGAGAATATGACGACAATGGCAGGGAATGAATAAACAAGGATGAGTGAAATGACAGTGGTGGTGGTAATAATAGTAGTGGTAGTAGCAGCAGAAGCAGCAACAGCAGCAGCAACTGTGTTAGCAATAATAGTAGTAGTAGTAGTGGTAGTAGTAGTGGTGGTGGTGGTAGTAGTAGTAGTAGTAGTAGTAGTAGCAGCAGCAGCAGCGCAGTATTGTTATTATTATTAGTAGTAGTAGTAGTAGTAGTAGTAGTAGCATTAGCAACAACTGCAGCAGCTGCAGTAGTAATAGTAGTAGTAGTAGTAGTAGTAGTAGTAGTAGTAGTAGCAGCAGCAGCAGCAGTAGTAGTAGACGCAACTGTAGGCTCAAATGAACGTGATTCGGTGGATGCGGGCCACTAAGCTCTATAGTATGGAGAGGATTTCTCATGGTTAGCACCGCGTAATTTATGTAGCCGCCGCCAGGGCGGCGCTGGTGTAGCGGCAGCCATGTTACATCATGCTTGATGCCTGCGTTTTTGTACTGAGCTGCTCTGTGGGTTTTTGAAAGCAACTGATGATTTCGGAAAATATAGTGCCAAGGTCCACTGTGCAGCTTACAGATACAAAATGGGCACAGGAATTCATCGAAGAGAGGTGGCGTTACATTTCACAAGAAATATATCTTGTTGCTAAGTCTATAACATTACTGTCCCCTGGGGTGGGGTGGGAAGATTCTTCCCCAGTATCCCTGTCTTATACTCACTGGCTAAATGTACCCGATATAATTCGTTGAACTAGGCAGAAGAATAATCATAATCCATATATGTTTCTGTATTATAAGCAACGAGTGTATCTTTATTAATAACCAATGCTTCGTGGAAATAAAGTATTTGAATTTGAATTTGAGTGCTGGTGTTCCAATATGGTGGCCAAAATCACACGCTCGCGGTGGAGATAGCCTCTGCATACTATAGAGCTCAGTGATGCAGGCTGAAGATGCCCTCCTCCTGCGGTCCACAGTCCCGCTTTGGGGGGCAAGGAGGGAAATGAGAGACGCTTAAGTAACTATGCAGCTCCACTAGCCAGTCATATCGCTACCGCCACGTGAAGGCGTCCCTCTCCAGCACGAAAAAGAACAGTAATGACCTTTTTTTTTTCTTTTTTTAAGGCGAAAAGTCAGAAAAAATGACTAATAACTGTAACGGTATAAACATTGAGCGTCCATGGACTCACTCTAAGATGAGGCAAACGTCTGACGCTGACTGATATAGACTGGTCATGGGAGGGTTAAGACATAAAACGCAATATAGCAGTAAGAAGCAGCATTTACGAGAGATGGATAACACAAAAGTTGAAGAGAAGATATTAGATGAGCAGAGACAAAGACCGTGAGTAAAACAAAGACAGTGTTACGGAAATGAAGAACTAAACACAAATAAAACGAGGAAGGAAAGAAGACGAAAAACTTCTATTATAACAAAGAGTAGTACAAAATAGGGGAGAGGAAAGTGGATAAAAAGGGGACGAGGAAAAATCGTAAGGGATAAAAAAAATAGATAGAAAAATACGAAAATGAAGCAAAAAATAGACATAAATATGAAAAAGAGACTAAACAGCAACAACAACAACGAGAGAGAGAGAGAGAGAGAGAGAGATGTAAGGAAATCGCGAAAGAACTTGGTTAAAAAAAAGGTACGAAGACCTAGGGCATAATAACGGTACTTCAGGATTCAGAAATAAGCTATTAAAAAAAAAAAAAAAAAAAAAAAAAAAAAAAAAGCGGCCAATTACGTCCCAAATAAAAGATAATGTTGCGATAGCGAGGAAGAACAAAGGTTTAAAAATAATGAAGAAAAGCAGGAGGCATAATATCGGATGGAATGATAGGGAACCTGAAGTGGAGGGGAGAGGGAAGTGGATACAGAGTGATAAAGGAAGGAACAAAGTGCCACTAACAATCAAGAAAGACCCAGGGAATTTGGTGGAAGGCGTTGGTTAAGAAGATATGAAGGACTGTAATCTGATTGTTTTCATCTGACAGAACTGGGCCACTCCCATAACTTTAAAACTAGTCCTGGTGGCTCAAAATTCGATGAGTTTTAGTTATGAGATAGGAATGAGTCTCCTTGATTTCTAGTCACATTTATCCTCCAGTCTGACTATAACTGACCATGACTTAGCTGAAAAGATGAAAGATTAGAGCCTTACAGTAGAAGTAGTGGTAGTAGCAGTGGTGGTGGTAGTAGTAGTAGTAGTAGTAGTAGTAGTAGTAGTAGTAGTAGTAGTAGTAGTGGTGGTGGCGGTGGTGGTGGTGATGGTGTTGGTGGTAATAGCAGTAGAAGTAGTAGTAGCAGTAATAGTAGTAGTAATAGTAGCAGCAGCAGCTGTTGTTGTTGTTTTTGTTGTTGCTTCAGGTTCATTCTAATTGTAAACCCAGTGGACTGCGGGCTTAAGCTGCCCTCCTCACGCAGTTCACCATCCTTCTTTAGGGTGATGGGGAAGTAGTTGAGGCCGTTTGTATAGCCAGGCAGTCCAGGCAGTGGATCAACCAGGCTATATCGGTGCCAATCCGTGAAGGCGTCCCTCTACAAAGTTAATACCAATGCCAAAGCTTATAAAACAGTAGACTACAATTTGCGTCAAACCCTGGGCCATTATCCGCCGAATCACCTGGCGATCAACATTACCTGGACTGGAAGAGGAAATGTGATTAAAAAAAAAAATCAGAATGGACCAAAGTTAAAGAAGTGAGTGGTAAAAATATACTAATACCGGTTCTCTCTTTCTCTCTCTCTCTCTCTCTCTCTCCCCCAAAGGCCTTCTATTTCCTGCCTGACTTTCTGTCACCCTTCCTCACTTTTTTACTTTTTTCTTGTTTTCTGTTTCCTATTTCCTTTTTCTGTTCCTTTCCTCTTCGTGTTTTCTCACCAATTCTTCCCTGTACATTTTCCTCCCGTTCTCTCTCCTTTTTCACCCTCTTGTTTTCTCTTTCCTCCATCGGTTTTTTTCGCCCATCTCCATTCTCTCCCCCTTCTTTTAATTCTCTTACTTTCTTTAGTGGTCGGTGGGGACGCCCATCATCCACTCACTCAATGTAGTGCTGCTCTATCCCAAGGTGACTCTACACTGAGCGACAAGGCAAGTGATTCATTTAATACGCTAGTTGGTAAACCTTGTAACCAACTCGCACGTGTTCCTGCGTGTCAACAAGTCGCTTAAGCTGCCGTCACACTGGGACAAAAGTGGCTAACATGTTATTAGCCAGTTTTGCGACCCGCTAGCCAAACTGACCAACAGTGAGAGAGATTTCGCCTGCGAAGCGAAATGAATAACAATTCTCGCTCACAGCTTGTTGGTGGGATTAGAACTCAAATGAGCCTATAATTATGTAATTGGTGGGAAAATATTCTGTTATTCACAGAAGGAAACTTTAACTAAAATTGTTAAGTATATACAATTTAATTCTTGTGGTTTTTGTTCACATTCATTTACTTATTGTAACATGAAATAAATATTCGGACACTCGGGTGACCAGCCATGGAGGCTGTCTGTTTTGTTTCCAAACAACAAGTAAAAATCAGATTTCGATATGGATCCTGCAGCAAAGAAAACCCTAGAAGACTGTTTTGTGGCTCTGGAGTTGCTAAAGTACGCGAGGCGGTTACAGAAATTGAGGAAAAGGGAGTGGGTACTCCGTGGTGGTTTGTTTACAAATGACCACGAGGTGCCAAGGCAGACGACACTGTTGGCCGTTTCAGCTTGCAAAAACACACGAGTGTGATGGACACTCGACTCTGCTAGCCGTTTTCACTCGCAAAACTGGCTTGCATGTTAGCCACTTTTGGTCTAGTGTGACGCCGCCTTTAGCGGAGGGTTAATGCTCCTCCCCAGAAAACTATGAAAACAAAATGCCTTGTACGAGGACTGACCCACAGTTGACGACCAAGTACAGGACAAAGGACATGGTACGGATTGCAACAAGGAATGTCAAGGGTGTGAATGATGAGATGAAAGAGAGAGAGATTGTCCAGGTGCTTGAGGATGAAATGATGGACATATGTGGATTGACTGAGACCAAATGGTTTGTGAGAGTTGGAGAAAGTGGGAATATGGAATGGGCATATGTGCAGAAGCAGGTGGGAATGATTAGGCAAACCGACCGAACTTCTCTAGTCTCTTCCCCATCCATATATATACTTACATTTCTCTAGAAACTTCTACCACAAACTTGACGGGGCAAAGTTAAAACAGTTACCAACTCGGAGACATCCAAAACATGCCAGAGTTTTCTTACATTACATAGCACTGTAAATTATTAAGTGTACAAACTTAAATTAAAATACATAATTCAACAAGCTATCACATAACTAAAATATTATACGGAAAAAGAACACTTACGAAACAACTACGCTCGCAAACAACAGGCAAACTGGCAACTCTGACTCGTACCATAACTACCGTAAGCATTGGGAATCAGTGAGAAACTTCGAAACTACCTACTACCAAATCCCGCTTCTTGACAGTATTGTGTTACCAACTATAACGTATGGAGGGGCAGCTTGGACCTTGTTTGAAGGACACACGTCAAGAGTGAGAGCAGTGGAGATGAGTTATTTAAGAGTAGCATGTGGGGTTCCATAAAGAGACAGACTGACAAATGAGGAAGTTAAGGAACAGTGTGTTGTGAATATGGATGTGATAGAACGCATTAGAACTACACTAAGGTGGTTTGGCCAGTGAAGTGGATGAAGAGTGAGAGACTAACTAGGAGAGTGTATGTGAGTGAGGTGGAGGGGGGAGAGGGAGGAGGAGACCGAGGATGAGATGAGGGAGGGAGTGGAGAGGTATATGAGAGAGGGGTATGTGAGCTGGGGGGAGCGCAGCGTATTGGCGGGGGACAGGGCAAACTGGAGGCGATTTGATTGTAGCCGCTTTTTACGGGAGTAAGACATCTGGCGCTAGGTAGATAGACAGTTAGACTTTAACTCTTCCCTCCATTCTTTTCTTTTTTCTTTTCCTTTCCTAGTCTCTGTTTCCCCTCCCTTTCCACTCTCTATTACCATCTCTCTCTCTCTCTCTCTCTCTCTCTCTCTCTCTCTCTCTCTCCACACACACACACCCTGGAAGAGGTAGAAAAATCTATAAAGGAATTAAAGAATTTTAAGGCCCCAGGAGAGGATGGAATATTTCCTGAAATGCTTAAGGTGGAAAATGATGAGTTGCTGAATGCGCTTTTGAAACTTTTTAATGTAGCTTGGGATAATGGTGGACTTCCAGAAGAGTGGAAAAATGGAGTGATTATAAAAATACCAAAAAAGGGAGATTTAAGTGTGTGTGGAAATTGGAGGGGGATAACTTTGACACCTGTAGTTGCAAAAGTCTTTTCCAAAATCTTGTTGAACAGAATAGAGCCAGTAATTGATAAAATTTTAAGAGAAGAACAAGCGGGATTTAGAAAGGGTGGAGGTTGTAATGATCAGATTTTTATTGTAAGGCATCTAATGCAACAAGCTAATGAGATGAAAATGCCACTTAGTATGTGTTTTGTGGATTTTGAGAAGGCGTTTGATAGTGTTTCACGTGGAGCTATGTTGAAAATTATAAGATTCTATGGTATACCAGAAAAGTTTGTAAATATTCGAAGCCTGCATGAAGGTACTTTCTGTAAGGTAATGGTGGGTGGTTCTTTGAGTGATCCATTTGAAGTTAGGTCAGGAGTGATTCAAAGAGGAGTTCTTTCGTTGTTAGTTTTGGTTATGGATTTTGTTATGAGAAAGGTTGTAAGAACAAGTTGAGGAATTAATTGGAAAGAAAATAAGAGGCTGATGGATTTGGACTATGCTGATCATATTGTTCTGATTTGCAAGTATTTATGAGATGCAGAGGGTGCTTGATTGTCTGGTGGAGGAAGGAGAAAAAGTGGGATTGGTAATAAATTGTGGAAAGACTGAAATTATTAATATGAACGTGGAGAACCAAATCGTTTGTGTAATTGGGAATAATGTGGTGAAGAATGTAGAAAACTTTAAATGTCTGGGAACGATTCTATCATCTAATGGATCATTAAACAATGAAATTGAGGAAAGGATTAGGCAGGCTTGGCGAGCTGTTGGAATGTTGAAATTTGTTTGGAATAATAATATGCTTTCGGTGCATACTAAAGTAAAAATTTACAAGTCCATGGTTAGAACAATTTTAATTTATGGGCATGAGTCATGGTACAGTACAATTGCAACAGATCAGAAAGTACTAGGATTTGAGAATAAAATACTGAGAAGGATTCTTGGGGTAAAGTGGCGAGACAGTTACAAATGAAAGAGTAAGGGATATTACGAGAGTGGAACCAGTTGATGAATATGTGAGACTGTTTCGCTGGAAATGGCTGGGGCACATATATAAAAAAGAAGACAATTTAGTACAGGATGTGCCAGAGTGGACTGCTAGAGGAAGAAGAGGTAGAGGTAGGCCGAGGGAAACCTGGATGAAGACAATGAAAAGAGAAACAGGAGAGGAGTGTTGGTGGAACCTGAAGGAGAGGCCCTAAGCTTGCCATGGGGTGCCTCAGGAAATGATTGACTGATATATACAGTATATATATATATATACAGTATATATATATATATATATATATATATATATATATATATATATATATATAAAGCTTAATACTCATATCTTTCACTCCCTTCTTTCTTAGTTTTTTACTCCCACCTGGCTGCTGGAAAGGGACGTCTGCACGTGGTGGCATACACTGATAAGGCCGGGTGGTGGAACTGCTTGGTTATACAAGTTTCCCTCAACTCCCTTCCTACCCCTGAATGAGGGCTGGTGGACTGCAGTAGAATGGGCAACTTCAGCCTGCGGTGCACCGGGTTCACGTTCAGAGTAGCTTGGATTTGCAGTCACTATCACTACTTCCTCCTTTCCTTTCCCTTCTTCTTTTACTTAAGCTCCTTCATTTTTTTTCTGCTCTCCCTTCCTTCCTCCTCCTTTCCCTTTACTCTATTTTCTCCCTCCTTCTCCCTCATACTCCCTATTTTCCTCCCTCTAGATTCCTTCCTCTCCATTCCTCTAGGTTCTACCTCCTATTCAACCCTTATTTCTCTTCTTCCTTACCTTCCCCTTACTCCTTCTTCCCTTCTCCCTCTTCATGTTTCCATCCCTTCCGCATCGTATACTCTCTCCCTCCCACTCCAATACTCCATCCCTCCCTCCCTCTCCTACTCCCGTCTGCCCTCCATCCCTCTCCCTATACTCCCTCTGTTCCTCCCTCCCTCCCTTCCTCTCCCCATACTCCTTCCCTCTCTCCTTCTCTCTCATGCTCTCTTTTTCCCTCCCTCTCCCATGCTCCTTTCCTCTTCCTATTTACTTACTTAAAGCTGTCCTTCTGCTACAGAAGACAATGGCTGCTATACACATTAAGATCGTTTGTTTATCAGTCTTTGGTGCCAATGTGTGTGATTGTGCAGACCAATTCCGGATTCACAAACTTTACCACACAGTTGGCAGGTCAAGTCCAAGTTTGCTGGGAGAACTCTGTTTTGGTTGTGCCTCCATTGTCTATGCACTTCTCTGGACAGGTTCCAAGCTTTTGAGATATGAATGGTTCCTTCACTGCAGTGGGCTTGCCGTTGTTTTATGCAAGAGACATTGATTTCAAGATATTTTGGTATGAGGCTGCATTTCTAGAGTTGTCCTTATGTGATCTTTATATAATTTCTTCTGTCTCCCTGGGTTGCGACGTGCTGCAGGGAGTTGGCCATACAGAGCCTGGAGAGGAAGGCAGTGCTCAGGCATGCAGAACACTTGTCCGACACATCTAAGCTGTTTTTTTTTTCTTCTTCTTCTTAGCCAGCATGGTTTCTATGCTGGTTGACATTGCCCGCTGGAAAATTTGTGAGTGAGGGATTTTATCCTCCCATGTGAGTCCTAGGATGAGCTTTAAGCATCGGATGTGAAAAGACTCAAGTTGTTTGATGTGACCCTGGTAAGTAGTCCATGATTCAGCACCGTATAAGAGGGTGGAGAGGCACAGGCATACAGCTGTATATCCTGACACCTTCGTCTTGATCCTCAAGTTGGTGTTTTCAAAGACTTTGGATCTGAGATGCCCAAAAGAGGCTGAGGCATGGATGATTCGTGCAAGGACTTCTGCATCAGTGTTATGTTCATCTGTGAGCACACTTCCAAGATAGGTAAAATTCTCCACCTGTTTAACATTTTCGCCATTTATCTGAAATGTCAGAGGCTCTGTTGTGTTGTTTCTCTGAGATATTATTTCTGTTTTATTGACATTTAATCGGAGCCCCATTGCGTGGTATATGTTGGAAATGATGATGAGGGACTGTTGTAGGGCTTCTGGGGTATATGCAAGGACAGCACAGCCATCGGCATATTGTAGCTTTAGGAAATGAGCTATTTCAGTCTCTGTAATTGAAGACGTCTGAGATTAAATAAGTTACCATCTAGACGGAACCAGATTTTTCTTCCATCCTCAATGCTCATTTGCTGGTGACTTAAAAGGTGACTGCAGTGAGACAGATGATGAAAATGGCAGGAGCCAGGACACATCCTAGTTTTACACCCACATCCACAATGAAGGGTTCAGATTTGCTTTCACCTACGGACACATGAGCATTCATGTTGTCATGCAGACTCTTCAGGATGGTAAGAAATTTGTTTGGAATTCCAAATTTTGAAAGACCTTTCCACAAAAGTTCGTTATCATCATCATCACCATCATCATCCAGACCTCCTTTCCCACCCAAGGGCAGGATAAGGAGCAGCAATGTCCAGACAGCCCAAATTTGCCCAATCCAATGGGTCACGCTTCCATTCACTCATCATTCAAGCCCCCAGAATCCTGACTCTATCAGATACACCAAAAACATTCACCACGTTCTGTAGCTTCACATAAACGTATCCGATTGAGTCAATCAGGACACTGCCACATTAAAAAGTGGTGCCAAAATCCCTGATCATGCACTTCTCACAACATTCATCCAGCCAGCTCAATCTCATGTCAGTTCCCTAGCCTCACCGACTTCCAAACCTCTCTTCCTCACACATTCAGCCACCACATCTCTCCACCTTCTCCTTGGCCTACCTCGCCTCCTCTCTCCTTGACTTGCTCAGATGTACCTTTTTCACCACTCAATTGTTATTCATTCTCTCCACGTGACCATACCATCTCAGTACGCTCTTTTCGATTCTGGTGTCCACCGACTTCCTCACTCCGCATCTTTCACGAATCACATTATTTCGTATCCTGTCCACCCTCTATGCTCCACATACATTCCTCAGCAGTCCCATCTCCACTGCTCTTACCCATGGCTTCTCATTTTCATGCCACACCATAGTCTCATATCCATATGTTAAAGTTGGCACTAACACTCCCTCATGTAAGCCTCATGCAGCTGCAACACTCAAGCCTCTGTTTTTTATCAAGGCCTTCATTGCACCAGCTACTTTTCTTCCTCGTGTCACTACAGTGTCAAATGCTTTTACAAGACAATGAATGCAATATACATGTCACGGCTAAGCTTGGGGCATTTCCCTTTCATGTACCAGACAACTAAGATCATATCACAGGTGCTTCATTCCTTCCAAAACCCATATTGTATTTCAGGAAGTGTTGACTCAGTCAAATGTTTTGTCAGTCTGGATAACATTATCTTGGCTAGTACTTTGCTAGCATTCACAAGGAGGAGATACTCTATTGTTTTCACAATTTGAGCAGCTTCTTGTAGATGGTTACTGTATCAGATGTAAGCCATTCACATGGAATTTGTTCCTGGTTCCAGATAGTATGAGATTATATAGGTGCTGGTGAAGTAACTGGCCACTCTCTTTGCTCATTTCATGTGGTATGCCATCAGGACCAGGGCTTTTGTTATTTTTCAGAGTTCAGATGGTTTGGGCAGGTTCTACAAGTGTAGATGGGACATCAAAATCTGCAGCCTGAGAAGCATTTGGGATGTTATCAAGGATATTGTGCTCCACTGGGTTTCTTCGATTCAGTAAGGTGCTGAAGCATTGCACCCATCTTTCTAGGATTGTTTACTTGTCTTTCAGGAGCTCTCCTTCGGCTGATCAAACTGGGTTGTGTTTGGTTGGCCCATAGATGGTTTTAATGGACTCATAGAACCCATGTTGGTCGATAATAATACCCATTCTTTGTAGCCCTTTTGCTTCCTCAGTCCACCATTTGTTCTCCAGGTCACACATTTTTCTCTGGGTTTCACTTCTGAGATTCTGGAATTCAGTTTTTAGGATTAAGGAACTAGGATGAGCCAACCAGTTGTTATGTGCTCTGTTCTTCATTGCAAGAAAGTCATGTATGCCCTCAGCATTTTCATTAAACCAGTCTTTATGGCAGTGAGTGGAGAAATTTAGGGTTTCTTCTGCAGTGCTTTGGAACAGTGTCTTAATGTTCAGCCACTCTTTGTCTTGGTTTGTTGCACTGTTGTTTTGATCAAGTGGTGACAATTGAGAATGCTTGTCTGCAATAGTGCTGCAGAAGGTGTTACAAGTTGCCACATCCTTTAAACTACTACAGTTAATTTCTTGGTGGATTATCTGCCGCACATTTGTGGGCATATAACTAGTTGCAATTTGGTGACTATAAGGTTATGGTCTGTTGAGCACTCGGCACCTCTCATAGCTTGGATCATAAGAACTTCTCTTCGATCTCATTACCTTACAATGACATAGTCAAATAGGTACCACTGTCAAGATTGTGGGTGCGAACATGTGGTCTTGTGTTTCTTCATGAGCTGTGAAATGATGCTGGTGATGATGAGACTCTGATTTGAGCATAAGGAAAGCAGTCTAAGGCCATTGTTATTCATGTTCCCAACATCATGGCAGCGTATAGTGCCCGACCAGAGGTGATTATCTTTTCCTGCTCTGGCATTAAAATCTCCAAGGAGGATCAGTTTGTCATTAGGTGGTACTGAGCAAATGGTAGCATCCAAAGAGTCACACAAGGAATCTTTGATGGTGTCCTCAGAATCAAGTATTGGGGCATAGGCACTGATGAATGTTGTATATTACCCTTCAGAGAGTCGTTTGCACCAAGACTTCAGTCTCTCTGATATATCCCAGGTGTTTCTTGGATATTCTGTACAGTAGTTCACTGGTTCGAACTGCAAAGCCAGTGCCATGATTTCTTCTTACATTGTCTAGGTTACCCTTCCAGAAATAGGTATACCCTTCTCCTACTTCTGTTAGGTTGCCTTTCCCTGAGAGGCGAGCTGCAGACAAGGCAGCAATGTCAGTTCTATATCTTTTCAGTTCATGGGCAATAAGGGCAGTTCTACAGTGTGGTCATGTGCCATGGTCAGTATCAGGCAAGATTTGTATATTCCAGGTAGTAAAAGTCAGAGGGATTCTTTTGGTTTTTCGACCGCAATATGGGATGCCTTGACAGACGTGGTTATCTGCCAAGGTAGTGAAGAGCAGCAAATGTTTAGGTTACCTTTTCTAAACCCCTCCCCTTCAGCAGTAAGCAGTTGGGCATCCTTTTCTGGCCTGAGTCGCACTGGTTGCTGCCAGAGGCATGACCTGCTCCCATGCCATCATGCCAACGACCACTGGGCCAGTGTTGCCTGTGTGCAGGACTCAAGCTAGAGACTTCCAGCAGCATCCATGATCTGTCACTGTCACCCTATCCTGTCGTCATAGGTCTTTTGAGCTTGACAAAATGGAAGGTGAGTAGAGCAGTGGGCTTGCACAATGAATAGATTTCGTGTGACGGTGAGGGTGCGCAGTCCTTACCACCACATGACTTGGCCCTTCTCAGCCTGTGATGGTAGCATGAACGACGACCATCTACTGAGCAGGGTTGCAAGAGTCTGCGGGACCTCTGTTGAGGCCCGCCTTCCCAGGGACTCCACTCACGGATTTTTCATTCGGTGTTTACTCCCATAGCCTTGACCCAACCAAGGGCAATCCACAAGGCAGTGGACCTGGGAACACTTAGTCTGACCCTCACTGATGGCCCCTCCAGTATGGGTAACCTTGTTCTCTTGTACTGTCACCTCTGCGATCCAGACTTTTACATAGTCAAAAGGGGCAGAAAACAAGTCACTATTGATGACCACTGTGTGCTGGAATGGTCAGGAACTCAGATTGATGGAGACTCTCTCCCATTAGCGGCCTCTTCGGTTACGTTTATTATATTTCAAGTGGTCAAGTTAAGAGTGGTAGCATGCCAAAATGATGGGGCCAGTCTCCAACTAGGCCAACCCAAGCCCAACCTTCGCAGTTTCCCAGAATGCTTCTAAGTTGCACATTAATAAACTACTAGGTAAGCTCTATACCACCAGTTCTCAAGGGTTATACAAACAATAAAGTTCGAGTGGGAGGGAATGTGTATTAACAAGACCAAAAAGTAGAAATCTTCCCCAGCTACTTGCTTTACAAATTAAACATGAATCAGTTGGCACATTGTTCGAAAAATATATCTCTCTATGGTCCTAATATCAAATGCACAAAACTTAGCTCCTCTGTCCCAGTCCAATGTGCGTTTTTCATAATCGTCCCTCCAAGCACAAATGTCACTGGTCCAGTCCTCTGCCACTCCCGACCTTAACTTCCACACTGGGACCTTGACTCACGCACTGGGACCTTGATCTCCACGCCTGGACTTGGACTCACTGGTACTTAGACCTCCACACTTGGACTTGGACTCAGGTACTTCGACCTCCACACTGGGATCCGCTAGAAGTTAATATGAATAATGAATAACTATTCTCCCCAGTGCAAGTAATCCCTTCACATGATCAGGAAAGTCTCATAATAAAGAAACATGAGTTACAACACTCGGCATCTCAAGTAATAACAGAATAACACATGGCACCACAGACACATAGGTCTGCTCAAAATAATACTTATTGTAGGGATAACATGGAAGGAAAAAAAAAAACTGTAACAAATACAGTAAGCATGAATATCTGTAACTCTAACCACAAAAATCATCACTGCATCAATATCATTGTACTTACAAAGTAACTATGTGAACATTTACTCACAACATAGCCCTAATAAGTACTGGATTACAAAGTCATTTCAACACAATAATAAATAATTCAAAGTCCCAAGGCACCTGATACTTGGCCCAAAAAAAATCACACATTTCTCTGAGGCTCAGACAGAACTAGCTAGCATTCTCGTATTCCAGTTACTAAATAATAATATAAAGTACAGTACACAAATATATAGGAAATACCTCACTATCCAGCTCAAAAATGTTGGGGAGGTGAGTGGGAACACAGGAATCGCTTCTCCAAAGGCTAATGGCGTCACCGTTTCACCTCCTGAGGAACGACAACACGATTCTACCCGAGTCCGTTTCTTAATTTCGTCACTATTATCACTCGTGGGATATCACTATTCGCGCTTCAACATACCAGACATATCATTAATATCAAATTACTTACAGAATTCCTTGGAGGGGGGGAGGGAGGATGACGACCGTACCGACCAACTGCCATCTATCACGGCCGGTGAGCGAGTGAGACGCCATTGACAAAACTGCGTGAGTGATGCAAAGGGGAGGGGGGATGACGGCATATGCAATTTAAGATTTTAATTATTATAGACTCCAGATAGACTCGTGTGATATCTTTCCCCTTACAATCGATTACTCAAAAAAAATAACATTCTCTAGTTACAATAATTATTCAGCAACCTCTCTCTCTTTATACCCTTACATCGAAAAATAATGAAAATCATCGTGCTTTACATCACTTTGCGCACACGTACATTATGCTGGATTATGTGAACAAAGGCACATGTTCCCATCGACTCAAGATTTTATATTATAAAGAGACTTAATACTAGCGAATTACAGTAGGAAAAAAAAAGTGACTTAGCAACTAGGTAATTAATCTATGTTCTGGACACGTCCGCATGGTAACAGCCATGCCTCGGCCACTCTCTCTCACTTAACCGAACTCACGTACTCACTCTCCCTGTATTTCCTCCCTCCCTCACGTACTCTCCCTGTATTTCCTCCCTCCCTCACGTACTCACTCTCCCTGTATTTCCTCCCTCCCTCCCTCCCTCTCCCATACTCCGCCCCTTCCTCCGCCTCACATCCCTTCCATAATTCCTCCCCTTCTCCCACCCTCTCTTTATGCATCTTGCCGTCCCTCCTCTTCCTCTCCCTCTATCGCTCCCCCAATAGTCCCTCCCTCCTTTTTCTTTCTCCTACGCACCCTCCATTCTTCTTCTCCTTCCCCTCTCCCTTCTTTTCCTCCCTCCCTCCTCTCCGATTCTTCAGTTCTTATTTTTATCCCTCTTTCCCTCCCCCTCCCCTCCAGCTAATCATCCCCTCCCTATCCTCCTGTTTTCTTTCCTCCATCTCTACCTTCCTCCATACTTTCTGGTGTCCTTTACTTCCACCCCCTCCCTTCCCACTTGCTCTCTCCCTCCCTCTCTCTTCATTCTTCCTTTCAACTCGGCTCCTCTCCTTTCCCCTCTCTCTCTCCCTTCACCGTTCCTTCTCTCTCTCTCTCTCTCTCTCTCTCTCTCTCTCTCTCTCTCTCCTTCCATTACCATTCAGATCCATTAGCTCTGTTTTCGCCTCCCTTTCAAGATGTTGTAGGAATGATTTCTCTTTTAATTTCCTACTAAAAGTAAAATTGTATCTGAAAGACTGAGCGGAGAGAGAGAGAGAGAGAGAGAGAGAGAGAGAGAGAGAGGAGAGGTGATTGCCAAGATGAATATAAGGGTGTTGATGTAGCAAGAACACACAATAAAAACGAGCCTTGAGAGTGAAGGGGTTAACATTATATACAGGGTGATGTGGATATTGTTTATATCTTGTGTGATGCCATATTAGCTTGGCTTTATGTTGTTGTTGTTGTTGCCCCATGCTCATGCAGACGCGAACCCGGTGGACTGCAGGCTGAAGTTGCCCTACTCCTGCCGTACACCCTCTTCCTCTCGGGGGATAGGGAGGGAGTTGAGGGACGTTTGTATTGCCCGGCAGTTTGGACTTGCATATAACCGGGCAGTTGAGCCGATCATTTATATCGGTGCCACCACATGAAGGCGGCCCTCACCAGCACCGTCCTTGTAGTGAAGGGGTCATTGATTAGGCTGTGAGGAAGTGAGGAAATGAGTTCTATGACGAGGGAGATATAATATTAAGACCTTAACAACATAATAACAAAACTTCTGCCAGCAGTTTAAACAGAATTCCAAGTTTGTGGCCACTGTAAAGAAAATGGGATGCCAGTCACAGCAAGAGAGAGAGGGAGAAAAAGTGAAGACATGAAAGAGAGAGGGGGGGAAAAAGGAAAGGAAGGAAAGACGTCAAGTGACTTGTGGTGATTGGAGTGAGAGGGAGGGAGAAATCAGATGTGATGGAAGGGAAAAAAAAAAGGATAATGAGAGAGAGAGAGAGAGAGAGAGAGCATGATGAAACAGGAAGAAGGGAAGGAAAGCAAGGGGACAGGAACAGGTGCAGCCACTTACAGTATACCCCTGACACCTTTTCCTTACTACTATTATAGACGGTTTGTTTTCACCTGATGGCACTGGGTCACTCCCATTATGTGAATACTATGTTGTGGTTGTGTGAAATGCAATGAGGCTTAGTTATAAGATAGGAATAAATCTTCTTGGTTACCGGTTAAACTGACTCACTAATCTGACTACACTGAGCATTCGACTGAGTTGCGAGGGGTTGGGGGTCTTTGTCAGGTTAGAGCAAACGCACTATAGACTTCCACTTTACAGTAACTTGGACTAAAATTGTCAGTTTTTCATCTTTATTGTTCAATTGTAACAACAGATTTATTCTATGGTATGATGCTAGACACGAAGAAGTGGTGTGGAAAGGATGTAGAGCCGTAGTAATTATTTTCTCTCGTTTGTTCGTTTAAAGATTTCCTGCGCCTATAGTGCAGGCCGGGCTATAAATTAGCCCAGTCAGTGGAATGTGGGCTGACTTGAAAAATAGTAAGGGGGAAGACAGGGCCTAGAGATTGCCCAGCACACATAACCTGTCTCCTGGCTGGCTTTGTGGTGTGCGTGTATTTTCTCTCAATGAGTTGCAGGAAATAAGCTGCAAAAGGACTGAGATCTGGGCCAATTTAGTACAACATAACTACTGTATATCACTGACACTCAACCATCACTATAACCCATTTGTTGTAACCTGACCAATATCCCTAACCCTTCCAGCTCGGTTGATTGCCAAGGGTAGTCTGATAGGAGGGTAGATTTGACTAGTAACCATGGAGACTCATTCCTCCCTCATGGCTAAGGCTCAGTATTCGGGTAGTAAGAGTATTCCAGTTCCGACAGATGATAACCAGCCCACCACACTACTACCACAACAACTACAACCACAGCAGCTACTACCACAACAACTACAACCACAACAACTACAACCACAGCAGCTACTACCACAACAACTGCTACCTCAACAACTACTACCACAACAACTACTACTACAACAACTGCTACCACAACTACTACTACCACAACAACTGCTACCACAACACCTACTACTACAACAACTACTACCACAACAACTGCTACCACAACTACTACTACCACAACAACTGCTACCACAACAACTACTACCACAACAACTACTACCACAACAACTACTGCCACAACAACTACTACCACAACAACTACTACCACAACAACTACTACCACAACAACTACTACCACAACAACTGCTACCACAACTACTACCACAACAACTGCTACAACAACTACTACCACAACTACTACCACAACAACTGCTACCACAACTACTACTACCACAACAACTGCTACAACGACAACAACTACTACCGCAACAGCTACTACTACAACAACTACTACCACAACAACTACTACCACAACTACTACCACAACTACTACTACCACAACAACTGCTACAACGACAACAACTACTACCGCAACAGCTACTACTACAACAACTACTACCACAACAACTGCTACCACAACAACTGCTACCACAACAACCGCTACCACAACAACTGCTACCACAACAACTACTACCACAACAATTACTAGCACTAGCACAACAACTACTACCACAACAACTACTGCCACAACAACTACCACAACAACTGCTACCACAACAACTACTACCACAACAACTACTACCACAACAATTACTAGCACTAGCACAACAACTACTACCGCAACAGCCACTACTACAACAACTACTACCACAACAACTGCTACCACAACAACTGCTACCACAACAACTGCTACCACAACAACTGCTACCACAACAACTGCTACCACAACAACTGCTACTACTACAGCAACTGCTACCACAACAACTACTACCACAACAACTACTACTACTACAGCAACTGCTACCACAACAACTACTACCACAACAACTACTGTACTACCACAACACCATCTACAACAACTACTACTACCACAACAACTGCTGTATTACCACAACAACTGCTACAACAACTACCATACTATCACAACAACTACCACAACAACTGCTACCACAACAACTACTATCACAACAACTACTATCACAACAACTACTACCACAACAACTACTGTACTACCACAACAACTGCTACCACAACAACTACAACAACTACTACCACAAAAACTATCACAACAGCTACTACCACAACAACTACTATCACAACAACTACTACCACAACAACTGCTACCACAACAACTACTACCACAACAACTACTACCACAACAACTACTACCACAACAACTACTACCACAACAACTACTACCACAACAACTACTACCACAACAACTGCTACTACAACAACTACTACCACAACAACTGCTACCACAACAACTGCTACCACAACAACTGCTACCACAACAACTACTACGACAACAACTGCTACCACAACAACTGCTACCACAACAACTGCTACCACAACAACTGCTACCACAACAACTACTACCACAACAACTACTACCACAACAACTACTACCACAACAACTGTGGTACTACTACAACAACTGCTACCACAACAACTACTACAACAACTACTATCACAACTACCACAATAACTACTACCATAACTACTACCAAAACTACTGCCACAACAACTACTACCACAACAACTACTTCCACAGCTACTACCACAACAGCTATTACCACAACCACTATAGTGGGTCTGCCTTCACCAGACGGAATCGGGCCACTCCCACAATTTGAGTACCAAGTCGTGCTTGAATGATATTCGATGAGATTCAGTTATGAGGTTAGGAATGAGTCTTCTTGGTTACTAGTCAAATTTATCCTCCAGTCTGACTACACATGGCCATCAACTGAGCTGGAAGGGGTTAAGGATCTTTGTCAAATGAACACAAACCAACAATACCACAGTTACTCAAAGCACTTCCACCTTAGCCGCTTCAGTCCGATGACGTATATATACACTGTACACTTGTGTTTGGTGGTGGCGAGAGACGCCTTCATGTGGTGGCACTGATATCACTGCCCTGGGGTTATGCAAACATCCCTAAACTCATCCCCTGTCCTCCAAAAGAAGAATCGTGGACTGCAGGAGGTCAAATAAAGCCTGCATTCCACGGGGTTCACATTTCAGGTGAGCCTGGGGCTACAGCTGCTACTACTGCTACTACTACTACTACTACAGCAACTACTACACACTACTGCTGGTACTGCTACTACTGTTGCTTTCACCGGACGATTTTATTCAGCTAAGAAAAAAACTTTTAGGCTGTACTGAAGGTGTTGAGGAAGGCTGTGTCTAACCACTCTAGTTCAAAAGTTTCTTACAGCGCCAAAGAAATTCGTCCAATGGTAAAAAAAAAAAAAAAGAAAGTACGTAACTAGTGACAGAAAACACTACGCTGCCGTACTTCATCCTTTCCATAGCACTTCTTCATGACTAGCGTCATATTCTAGCTTTAATGTCTTGGTATTGAACGTGTTACTGTTGTTACGGCCCATACCACCCTCAGTTTAAGGTAATGGTGTGGCATCAGCTGGAATAAAACACTAGGGTTGTGTTGACCATGAGGGAGTTGTGTTGACCACGAGGGAATTAATGGTGGCAGAGTTACTAAGGTGTACACAACACGAATACAAGAGTTGTGTTGATCGTGAGGGAATAAATGGTGGCAGTGTTACCAAGGTGTACACAGCACAAAGAGTAGAGTTGTGTTGATCATGAGGGGGTTATGTTGACCATGAAAGAGTTATGTTGACCATGAGGGAGTTAATGGTGACAGTATTACCAAGGTGTACACAACACAAATACTGGAGTTGTGTTGATCATAAGGGAGTTAATGGTGACAGTGTTACCAAGGTGTACACAACACAAACCTCCATAGCTGTGGCCACCATCAATTGCTATTATATCGCTGCTCTGTTTACAACTTTCATCACCTGTTGTTGTTGTTTTTTTTTCATCACCTTCATCACCTCAGTTTTCTTTTTCATCACTTTCATTATCTCTATTTTCATCATTCTCATCACCTTTTTTCATCACTTACATCACCTCTCTTCTTCTTTCATCCTCAGTTTTTCTGTCCAAATTCCAGGTCAAGCGTCCTGGCAGAAACCAATGGATTCAGTTTTGGTAACAATTAGTCAAAGTTCAATCAAGGTCACAGTACAGGGTGAATGTGTGTCAGCATCATTATTATCTTCAGCTGAACATCATTACATTATTAAAGCTAACCAACATTCTCTCTCTCTCTCTCTCTGCCCCCAGGTGAACCGCTGCGGGGGCCCGTACTAGAGGGTGGGGAGGAGATGTACGGGAAAGGTGAGGTGGTGAAGGTGGGGTGCCGCCCCCCTCCAAACACCCCACCTGGACACACACCCTCCCTTACCTGGCTTATACACGGACACCAAGTAAGACACGAGAGAGAGAGAGAGAGAGAGAGAGAGAGAGAGGAGGGGTGGGGGAATAGGGAAGCTAGTATTGACTCACACTGATTTGCTAAGTGATGTATATGATGGTGTAATTACCTTCATACATTGTAGGTGCAGGTAGACTGTTTACACACAATTTTCGGATCAAAATGAAAAAAAGAAACGTTGTGTAAATTCAACATTTTGACATTCAGCGTACAGGGCTATAATTACAGTAAAAAAAATTACAGCTAGTACACGTCAACACCTCACACTGCCATACATTACACTCCTGCACCTAATACAACAACATGCCACATTCCCACACTTTACACTGCAATACCTCACACTGTCAAACCTCGCAATGCCACACCTTACACTTATCTCACATTGTTACACCTCGCACTGCTGGACCTATACTGACACATCACACTGTTGCATCTCATACCGCCACACCACACACTGCGACACACCACACTGCCACACCATACCGCATCTCACTCAGTTACACCTCACACACATCATATAGGCATTCATCAAACAGGCATATTTCACACTGCCACACTTCACACTGCTACACCTTACTCTGCTACACCTCAACATTACCACACTTCACTTCCACATCTTGATACTGTTACATTTCATACTGACACACTTCACATTGCTACACCTCACACTACAACACCTCAACAGTGCCACACTTCACACTTCCACACCTGATACTGTTACACCTCACACTAAAACATTTCACTCTGCGGCATCTCGCATGCCACGCCTCACATTACCATGCCTCACAGAGCTGCACCTCACACTGCCACACTTAACAGTACTTCACCTCACACTGCCACACTTAACAGTACTGCACCTCACACTACCACACTTCACACTAAGACCCTCGTCTCCTGCTGCACACACACTTCCAGCACAGTGTTCAGGTAAGCCAGACTATAGAAATCAGGCTACAACAGCACGCTATGGCTTGGGTAGTCGCAAACATTGATACCATTACATTAGTCGTCAAAGCTATAAGCATCTGCTGGAAGGTCAGCGTCAGAGATGATTCTGTTACAAAATATTCAAGGATGTCGCTACAGGACTGATCACATTTGTAGCCGGTCACATGACAGGCTGAGTGGCCTGTTTTGCCACAAATATTTTTAGCATATCTGCGGTTTGAAGTTGTTTGATCCTGATTTTCTTCTTGTAAATAAATGTATGGTTGGACAACAGTGGTAATCGTATTCTTTTACAGCTCTGTCATGTGTGCAGTATCAAAACGTTCATGGGAGCTTAATTGCTATATGCACAGAAGAAAGACAGACATACGAACTGACTAATAGATGGACAGACAGACAGACAAACAGACAGGCAGAGATGCATCGAATAAATACTATGTGGAGGCAAAAAATGTACTGTTGTCAAGTACAGTTGTCACGTTTCATTGAATTCAGTGAGACAGCAGACTGGGTAAATCTCACTTTACCTGTATACATCTGTCCGGAGTATGTTTTCTCTTTTAGGTTAAAAAATGCACAGTACAAGCGTTGTCTGTAATACTGTCAGTGTGTTCTACTATCAGTAAAGAATACTGGCAGGTTGAATGTCAATACTCGTACTCCAGCGTTAGTGTAGGGGATGTGACAATGCTGCCATCAGCAGAGTATCAAGTACGACTCTCGATAAAAGATAATTTTAACGTTGGAGGGATGCCCTTTACCTTGTGAAGGCTTTGTTACACCACATTAACAAACAATGATGAAACTGGTGATGTAATTTCTAAGATGACTTACGGTCAGTACTGGTTCGAAGAAGTATCTAGCACTTAATATTGTTATTATACTCGTAAGATATGTGGTCTCCAAGGTTGTAAGGCGGAACAATGCTCGAAGTTCTATTGAAAACGGCCTTCTGCAGAACGTGCTTTGATAGTTATAATAATTCTGTAAACATTGATACAAAAATATCTTGCAACAATTTTCCCTCAGACTGTTCACTTATTGATTATTTGATTATTTTAATAAAGTTCTGAAGAGTAAATGAGGAGAAAAGTTAATAAATTAACCGAAATTGTCTTGACCAAAATCCTTCGTCAAACACATCACGCAGGCCCCACCCTCGGCAAACACAACTCTTATAATGACTAATTAAGCTCGTGTTTGTTGTGGCGGCAATGTCGGCAGCTTGTGATTTGAAGTCATCACTCTGCTAGTTCTTCCTTTTTTTTTTTTTTTTCAATGATAAATGTTGCAGTTAAGCCATACGAAGCCAAATATCATCATCCTCGATATTTTTTCATTACTCTGTATTGAGAACAAAACAAAAGTGTCTTGATACTGGCCAGGTTGGAGCATTATCACACCATTTCACTTTTCTTCCATGTAACATGAACTGAGTAGAGACCTAACACTCTAACGGGCTCTGATATCAGTTCATTTTGTTTAAGGTTCGTGTGTGTGTGTTTCAGGTGGAGGAGGACTGGGTCACGCCGTTTGGGAAAGACGGTCTTTATCTCAACCTGCCGAGTGAAGAGGTGGGTGATGTCAGGTGGAACAGGGTCACTGTTGCTGTTAACTGTATTAGTATTAATTTTACATGACGCTTTTGATGATGACGGTGAAGTTGTAACACACAGATCTGATCCTTCTCTTTGGTTGGTATTTAAATGTGACATCGTAATTTTTAAAAGAAAAGAACCCAAGGCTGAGCCTGCAAAACTTGTCTCTTCAAAAAACAGAACAAAAAAGAAAACCTTAGTTACAATACGTTAATTTCCAGTTACCTTGTCTGACATACATCAAAGAACGCAGGTCGCTGGCGGTGAAAAAGACATACTGGAGACAGTAGTGCCAGTGTTAATCGGTTGCATAATAACAAATATAATAATAATAATAATAATAATAATAATAATAATAAAAACAATAATAATAATGATAATAATAATAATAATAATAATAATAAGTAATAATAATAATAATAATAATAACAACAACAGCAGCTACAAATCAACAACAGCAACAACAACAACAATAATAACAATAATAATAATAATAATGCCTCGTTAATTGCATTCTTGCTCTATTCAGACAATTATACAGTACAAGAGACTTTACCAACTGCAAGCCTAACATAGAACCTTCAGCCACTTACACCAGCCTTCAGCCTTCAGCCACCCCTTCACTACTTACACCAGCCTTCAGCCACCCCTTCACTACTTACACCAGCCTTCAGCCACCCCTTCACTACTTACACCAGCCTTCAGCCACCCCTTCACTACTTACACCAGCCTTCAGCCACCCCTTCACTACTTACACCAGCCTTCAGCCACCCCTTCACTACTTACACCAGCCTTCAGCCACCCCTTCACTACTTACACCAGCCTCCAGCCACCCCTTCATTACTTACACTAGCCTTCAGCCACCCCTTCACTACTTACACCAGCCTTCAGCCACCCCTTCACTACTTACACCAGCCTTCAGCCACCCCTTCACTACTTACACCAGCCTTCAGCCACCCCTTCACTACTTACACCAGCCTTCAGCCACCCCTTCACTACTTACACCAGCCTTCAGCCACCCCTTCACTACTTACACCAGCCTTCAGCCACCCCTTCAGTACTTACACCAGCCTTCAGCCACCCCTTCACTACTTACACCAGCCTTCAGCCACCCCTTCACTACTTGGATGCTGTGGTAATGTGGCCTTGTTTTCCAGCCTCAGATCAATAACATACATCACATGACACACGGTTTTCTACATTCCTTACTCCATCCACTCCACACACTCACCATGAAACAACTGACAACACTGTTTTAATGTAACCCGTCAACAGCAAATATCTATCTGTGTATACATCTATCTGTTTATCTAATTACCTTCAATCTACCTCTATCTACCTGTCTATCTATCTACCTGTCTATCTATGTCTACCTGTATCTACCTATCTATCTATCCACCCAACTATATCTATCTATGTCTAATATCCATCAATCAATGAACCTATCTGTCTATCTATCTGTTTATCTATCTATGTATACAGGTGGTTGGGGCTGGGGGTAGGGTGCAGGCAGAGTGCCGTATGAGCCTTGGCCAACACTCCCTCAGCACCTACAAGGACATACGCGTCGGCCTGCGCAAGGTCTCTTACCTGGGGACATTTCACTCCAGTGGTGAGTACATTATTGTGTTTTTTGTCAGTTTGCTTACCCATGAACCCCTTTCAGTTCATGGGTAAGTATATCAATCTGGCACTGCCTGTCTGTGAGTCCCATTCAATCGTTTGATGAATATACCTATCTGTCTGTCTTTCTGCCTGCCTGACGCCATTCCAGTGTGTAACTCTCTGTCTGCCTTGAGTGTGGTTTCCTTTCAGTTTATTGGTGGATTATTTACTCATTTGTTTCCCAGGAGTCTGGTCTCCTGTGTGAGGCTCTCCCAGTTGAATGGTGAGTCTCTCTGTGTATACATATATCTGTCTGTCTGTTTGCCTGCCGTTGTATCTGACTACATTTATCTTGCATTGTCTCTGGTGCCACCGCCCGTGAGGAATGGTTTGAGCAAAATTACCTACAACCATATCTATCCAGGTCTCAACATCTTCTATTTTTTAACTTGCTATTGTTTGATGGCACATCCTGTGACGGACAGCCTCAATAAAAAACACCTGCAGACATTCTGATACTGACACACAATAACAGGACTGAATGCTGTGGGAGCCAAGAAAAGAATTAAATTCCACCAATTCACGTCCTTTCCCAAACGTGGTTTGTAGCCAAAGTCCCCAAACGACTGAAGCCCAGAACAGGGCGGAACGTTACACTTAAGAAAATAAAAGCCTTTGCTTCAAACTGGAGATATTAGGATCACTATGACACAAAGCCAGTCTACTCTTAGTTAAGGAAGTCGTTTTGTGGCTGATTTTATCAGCTGACATTTATACCCTGGCTGATTTTGACCTTGGAAGCTGTTCCTTTTGTGGTAAAAACGCCCATATTATCTGAAGGTACAGTCGCAGTCCATGGTTTCCGGTCCATCATGGTTGCCGGGAATAAAACATGAGGTAACTGTTGCCGACGGATCAACGTGGCAGAGCCGAAATGAACACACTGTACAAACACGAGACATTAAAATGACTACCAGCGCTGGATGAGTTGATGTACCATCTTAAGCGTTCATTTGTCCAGCATCAGCAGGAATGGTTTGAGGTGTATGTGGGATTACGACAGGGCTGTGCCATGTCTCCATAGCTGTTCAGTCTGTTCATATACGGGCAGGTAAGAATGGGTAAAAGTAATGTTAAGAGAGTGATAGGCAAGTTTAAGGGTTACGAGGAGAAAAGAAGATAGGGAGATATCCTAGTCTTTGTTTGTAGATGTTATTATCAGTTGTAGAATCGGAATTTAAATTTCAGCAGTTGGGTTTTGTGTTTGGAAGAGTTTTTGTGATGAAGTTAGGACTGAATATGAGAAAAACCAATTTCAAGAGGAAGGCAGAGTATAACGACGTGTGAGCAAATATAAATGGCGGCGATGTGCAGGAAATGGAATGCTTTCGGTTATTTGGGGTGGATATTCCAGCAGATGAAACTCTGGCAGCTGAAGTGGGCCACAGGGTGGGAGAAAGACTGTTAAGTAGGCTACAAGGGACGTTGAAACGTATGTGAAAGTATATGCTGTATACCACTGTTTGTTCAGGCAAAGATGAATAAATATACATTATATATATATATATATATATATATATATATATATATATATATATATATATATATATATATATATATTGTGGTGACGTATGGCGTGGGCCCTGATTGACAGGGACCGAAAAGGGGTTAACTACTTGGATATATAGTCCTAAAGTTTATACTGTGATGTAACAGAAAGACGAATAATTTTGATAATAATAATAATAATAATAATAATAATAATAATAGTATAGTAATGAATATGATGATGATGATGATGATGATGATGATGATGATAGAGAGAGAGAGAGAGAGAGAGAGAGAGAGAGAGAGAGAGAGAGAGAGATGAAATATGATGAAACTTTCTGAACAGAGTGTATTAAAGTGGCGAGTGCGTGCGTGAAAGAACCCCAAGTGGCAAATAGCCCAGATCATATGGTACTACAGTATGTTGTGATCTGGAGGTGTAGTAAGTAGTAGAGCGGACACAGCAGATGATAATTAGAAACAAAAGGATTACTTTAGATTTAGGTACTAGAGTGGCGTAGCCATACGGAAAGGATTGGTGATGCGGGACTGGTTAAGTGGATATAGATCGGAGGAAGAGGACGTGAAGGGAAGAAGGAAACAACGAAGAGGGTGGAGGGACGCTGTATAACATCCAGGACGAAGAGAGGCATTTGTGATCATGTGGAATGACTTGTTTAAGACGAACTCTGGGGCTTGTCTAGGCCAGGATACTTTGGTGCACAACACTGTATCTCAACTGTTATGAGACAAATTCAAAAATGTTTCGAAACTGCTGCAGAACAGTTGCGAGACACAGTTTCATACCCACGTCAAGATCAAGATATTTTGTTATGTAACAGTTGTGCAGCAAAGTAGACCCATCTACTCCGATGCAAGAAACTGGCTCAACAGTTGACCAACTATCTAGACTTGTTGTGCAGATGTTGCTTTGTAGTTCCGTGGCATAGTTTTGCGCATCTCCGTGTCTCCTACTGGGTATGGGAAACATGATATGAAGCTGCGAGCAGCACGAACCATCTGATCACTAGTCAGTGAACTGTGTTGGGTGTGGCTGGCAAACAGTGGAAGTGAATCCATGCAAGCAAATGAGCAGTGGATATAACGGAAAACACGTGTACTGACACTGTAAAAGCACGTGTACTACTACAGACTTGTTAGGTATTTAAAGGTGCGTTTTGAATGAGCCTGGTCACTGAAGTGAATACCATTGTCTTCGTACATTCAGGATATAGCACTGTACAGTTACAGGTTTCAGCCATACCATTAGATAGTAAATGTGGTGTAAATATACTGGCAGCATAAACTGATAGCATATTAATTCCAATTTCTACGCTTCTGGGCCTTAGTATGCTGTGTATTTTCGTATTACAAGTGCGGTGCTTTTGACGTTCCTGAATATAAGACACTCTGTTAGAGGCTGCCAGGCATCTTTACTCTCCCTCCTGTTGTTTACTTTGTGTATACAAGTCTAGACGAGCAGTACTGTTTACTGACTGTCTCGCTACTGTGGCACAACAGTCGCGAGATAATCCAGATACAAAGTGACGCCAATGTTTGCCCGGTGTTATGCTACAATCGGATCATCCAGAAACAAAGCTGTTCACCTGGATCTCGTGTCTAGCAACTATCTCACAGATTTTGCGAGACAGTGGCGCAACAAATTTCAGTTTTTCCAGCTGCTGGGCAACTGTCTGGAGACTATTGAGATGCAACGTCACGTAACTGTTTGCCAACCAAGGATCCTGGTGTGGACGAGCCGTAACGGTCATGGAATGAACCAAGTGAGGGAAACGATAAGTAACTGGCAGAGTTACACGAGGTGCTACCCAAAAGTTCCAGTAATTTGAATATTGTACGAAAATAATTTACCTCCTAGTTCTCACTGTCGCCTTCGACGTAGTCCCCTTGGGCATGTATAAAGTGGTCCCAGTGTTTTTTCCACGAGTCCATGCATCCCTAGAAAGCTTCAGGCGTGATGGTCTTGAGCACCTCCTGCGATTCTGTCTGGATCTCCTCAGTCGAGTCAGATCGACGCCCTTTCAATCAATTTCAGCTTGGGAAACATGAAAAAGTCGCAAGGGGCAAGGTCAGGCGAATAGGGTGGGTGGAGAATGACTACCATGTTAGTGGAAGCCAGAACTGCCGGACAACAATTGATGTGTGGGCGGGGGCGTTGTCATGATGCAGGACCTAGTCCTGGTTCTTCCACTGTTCTGGACGTTTGCGGCGGATGTTCTCCCTCAGACGCTGCAAAACTTCACAGCAAAACTTTCCGTTGACAGATTGACCGGGTGGACGAAATCCTCGTGAACAATCCCTTGGATATTGAAGAAAACGATCAACATCAACTTGACATTGCTGCAAACTTGATGCACTTTTTTCAGCCTCGATGAATTGGGAGACTTCCATTGCGATGACTGCTGCTTTGTCTCCGAGTAATAACCATAAACCCATGATTCATCACCAGTTATGACCTTGGAGATGTGGGTGGTGTCATCTGTGACCTGATTCTTGAGCTCCCTGGAAACTGCAACACGATGTGCCTTCTGCTTGTCACTCAGCAGTCTTGGCACAAATTTTGCAGCGATGCGTTTCATGTCCAACACGTCCAACAAAATGCGTTGCACGTTCCCGTACAACAGTCGAACGATATCACAAACATTGTGGATAGTTCGTCTATGATCTGCAAGGATAGCCTGACGAACATTTCCGACATTTTCTGGTGGTGCTGTCGTTGACGGTCATCTAGAACGGTCATAGTCTTCGATGGATGTTCATCTTTCCTTGAACTGCTTGTACCAGAAAAATGTTCAGCTGTGGGGCATGGCATTGTCACCAAAGGCTTGCCGAAGCAACCAGTGAGTTTCTGCAGCCGTCTTGTTGATCGTTAAGCAGAACTTGATGCAGGTTCTTAGTTCTGTGAGGTCCGCCATCGCAAAACCGCCAAACCACTTACGTACCACGTTACAATAGTAACTGTAGCTCAACATCACATCCACTCACAGACATGGCCAGGGCCACACTGATGCACAAGCAGTGTTGCTGACTCCTCCTAGCAGCAAAAGGCAAAACTACAAACGGTTGGCTCCCTCTGTTCAAATTACTAGAACTTTTGTGTAGCACCTCGTGTGTGTGTGTATATATATATATATATATATATATATATATATATATATTTATATATTTATATTTATATTTATATATATATATATTGGCGTTCATCGTTCTCATCATCATTAACAGTATTAGTCATTTCATTTCATTTTATTTCACTTTATTTTGTAATAGTATAATTACATATGTTGAGTACGTATTATATATCGATAGTAGACCTATTATTAATATCCTTCATCCTGTACAAGTTTAAGATCAGTGCTCAGTATATTGTGTACAGGGTACTGTTCATACAATATTAAGATAATACATGATATGCTTGGTGTTTTTAGGTCGACTCCTCGTCCTAAGAACACTAGCTGCTGAGCCGGGGTCCTCTTTCGAGACCGGAACTAGAATACACTACGAGAGGAGCAGGGCATAAAAACTCTGGGCAACAACCTAACACGTGCATTATCTCAAATTCAGAAACAGATACAATGCAAATATGACAAAGACACAATACACTGTCTGAGTACAAAGTCAATCACAGGACAGGAGGGTTTATACAATAGCAGGGACACAATACACTGTCCAAAGTACACTGTCGGAAGTTGATCTCGGGACAGGAGGGTTTACACAGGGCTGTTAAAGTCCTGGGCTCTTACAGGTGTCGGCGAAGTGTGGGAGGTGTCCCGTCAGGTGTGCCTTCCCTCAGAGGGCACGGGACTGTTCTCAGGGTCTGTGTCATCTGGAGTGGGCTGCTGGGTGGCGTGGAGAGAGGCCCTCCTCTAGTAAGGTTTTGGTGGGGTGTTTGGTCCCTAGGACTGGGACCAAATAGGGAGAGCAGGTGCACCTGTCTATGCCTGCCCTGGAGAGAGGGTTGTCGTCCTTTCGGGCTGGGGAGGTCACGCCCAGGGGTTTGAGGGGCGTCTCGGGGAGCCTGAGGACTGCGGTCTCCCTCAGGTTGGGTTGCCATTAGGTGTGGGTTGCAGAGTCCTTTCCTCCAGGAATCCAGCAGCGGGTGGTCTCGCCTGGGCACCAGCTGAACTGCTCTTACTCCTGGGGTCACGATGGGGCCTTGCCAGACCTCCTTCAGACAGGGTAGTTCCTCCAGGGGGCTGCTTCTGTGGGGATAACAGGATGGGCAACCCACTCGGCCACAGGAAAGGCGGGCTGAGCAAGGGACGCACTTCGAGGGGGAAGTCACCGGGGGTGAGAGACAGGTGGTAGGCAGTCTCTCCCTGACGCAGCTAGTGGCTGTCATCGAGGTCCCAAGGGCAACAGTGGTAGGGCAGCTAGTGGCAATCCCTCTCCTGTTGGTGTGGCTAATGGCTGTCACCAGGGCCCGACTTCTTGGCAGGACTGAGGGCAAGGTGCAGCTGATGGCTGTCACTTGTCCAAAGGTGCAGCTAATGGCCATCACCAAGGTTCTGTGGGGGAAGGCACAGCTAGTGGCTGTCACCCGTCCTCCGGCGTGGTTAGTGGCCATCACCCATCCCCCGGCGTGGCCAGTGGTCGTTGGCCGTCGCCGGGATCCTGTTCTCCTGGTGGACTGTGAACTAAGTGCGACTAATGGCCATCATCAGTTCACTGGTGTGGCTTATGGTCATCACAGAGGTCCTGGGAGGTGAGGAGATGCCAGGCAGTGCAGCTAATGGCCATACCTTCCTGCTGGTGTGGCTAATGTCCGTCACTGAGGTCTCACTCCCTGTAGCAGCTGCAGGAAGGGAAAGGCTAGTGGCCGTCTCTCCACAGGTGTGGCTAATGGCCATCACTTGTCCTTGTAGAGGGGGGGGGATGCAGCTAGCGAGCAGCTAGTGGCCGTCTCTACACTTGTGCGGCTAGTGGCCGTCACGTGGGTGCTGTCTGGGACTGAAGATTCAGTCCCACCCGTAATCAGGTGAGGGCTGGTTTGGCTGGAGGGTAATACCCTCGCACTGCATACTCCTGGTTCAGTCCATAGTGGGGAAGAAGGGCACAAGGTAGCAGGGGACATAGGCCTGTACTGCTTGGGTAGTGCATGCACCTTCGGAGCCCCTCCATGTTCTCTCCCTGGGGTGGGGATCACGACATTCTGGTGGTGCATCATTGCGGGTGGTATTTCACCATCGTCTTGGGGGGGGGGGGAAGTCACGTCCCCATGGTTGGAGGTAGTAGGTATCTGTGGTGGTGGTACTGTAGACTGGTGTGAGATGATGAAGGAGAGCAGTCCAGTGGAGGGTGGTTGTGTCTGGGTCCCAGTGGTACGCATACATGATGTACAAGGTGGAGGTCTGACCCATTTCCTGAAGGAGCTGGAGGATGTGGTGCCACCCACAGATGCACCATTTCTTCCTGTGGTCTGGGGCCCAGGAAATTCATCATACTTTCATAGAGGGCGGTGGTGGGCAATCGGTGCTCCCTAGCTCAATGCTGGTGATTGGTGAGATGGTCGGGGTTTTATGCAGCTGTCCAGGATAGGTGCAGCTCTTTACCCTAGGGAGTGGGGCTGGTGGGAGTTTCCACTGGATCTGGTTTAGGTAGTGTTATGGGGGATGTGTTGGGTGAGTGGGGGGTAGGAGTAGGCCATCCTGATGGTGTGGGTGAAACAGGGGGAGTGGGTGATGGTGTGGTGGAACATCTGGCCGGTGGGAGTGAGAGGTGGCCGGATCGGGTGGTGCTGGTGGTGAGGGTGGGCATAGGTGGTGAGGGGGAAGTGCAGCCTCATGGTGTGGAGGTGGGGCATGCTGAGGTGGTCTGGGTGTGTGGTGGTGATGCGTCAGGGGTGGTGGTTGGGGGATGGGGGGATGGTTTGGCGTGGGCTGTGGGGCGAGGGGGAAGAGGGGGGGGGAGGGTGCGGGTGTAGAGGTGGCCGTGAGTGATGTGCAGTGCTGGAGATGCAGTGGGGTGGCTGGGGGTGGGCTGGGAGTCCTGTGGTCAGCCAGCTGAATTTGTCATGGAGGTGTGGTGGCGAGGTCTGAGGCATGAGGTGTAGTGGGGGAGGTGACTAGAAGGGAGGCAGTGGAAAGGACGGTAGGGAGGAGGAGGGTGTGAAGTAGCAGGTGTATGCATCTGACAGGGAGCCTGGAGCAGCAGTTGGTGGTGAGGTGGCATGGCAGGTGGGGGTAGGGGGTGGTGGTGGCATGGGGAGGTGTTCGTGGGGAAGGGGTGGATGTGGTGGTTCTAATAAGTGCGTAGTGTGTTGTTGTAATCAATGGTGACTTGGTAGGGATTGGGGACATGGTTGATGGCATAGGGTCCCACGAACTGGGGCGAGATTTTGTTGGGTGTTGTTAGTTTGGCCAGTACTACCAAATCACCCAGTTTGTAGGGGTTGGAGGGGGCGACGTCTGGTTGCAGGTCCTGATTCTTCTGCAAGTGGTGTAGTCACCTCTTGAGGTGGTGGGGGGGGTCGGACGTAAGGGGATGTGGAAGGGGGCAGTAGGTGTTGTCACAACAGTAGGAGGAGGGGGCCTCCCTGAATACTTGTTCGTGAGGAGAGATACCGTCATCCTGGGGGCAGGAATTCATCACCCACTGCACAAGCTTGACGTGGGCTGGCAAGTCCTCATTCTTTGTCTCTTCTATCCGAGCCTGCACCTGGCTGAGAAGGGTGCAATGACTCCTTTCACATATTCAGTTCCCCTGAGGCCAGTAGGAGGAGAAGTGTGAGATGCGATAGGCGAAGATGGTGGTGAGTTCTTGCCATATTGCGCTGGTGAACTTGGGGGCGTTGTCTGAGTGCAGGGCTTGGGGAATGCAAAAATACAAGAAGACGTGGCGGAAGAGGGTGTCAGTCACGGCAACGGCATGGTGTTCCTTGGCCAGGCAGGTGATGAGGAACTTCGAGTATGTGTCCACGAAGGTGATGATATATTTGTAGCCGGCTTTAGGTGGTAGGGAGCCCATGACGTCCACTGACAATAACTGCCATGGCTTGTGGGCGGTGATGCTTCCCGATGGGCCAGAAGTGCAGGTGATGTCCTTGCCTAGCGCACAGGCTCGGTAGGCTTGGGTGACTCACTTGGCCAGAATGAATGGGCCGGGCACCCAATAGGCATCATTGAATACTTGTAACAGTTTCTTAGTGCCGAGATGGATTCCGTTGTGGGAGTGGAGGTGGGTCATCGTGTCAAGGGCGGTTTTAGGGTCGACCACTATATGCCCTGACTGGGTGAATAGGTGATTGCCGTGTTGGTGAAGCTTGGAGAATACCTGGGGCGGTATCCAGTGGGGGTGATTCTTATTGCACCATTGTTGTATGAGGGTGGGGTCGACATAGAGTTAATCAGTAGTTGTGACAGGGCGTCAGCGTTGGTGTGTAGCTTGCTGGGGCAGTAGGATATCTCATAGTTGAACTCCCCGAGGAGTTCTCTCCATCTGACGAGTTGGGCATTGTGGGTGCTGGACTGACATAACCACTGGAACAATTGATGGTTGGTGATGATGGTAACGTGCGTACCTGAGAGGTAGGCGCGAAAATGCTCCAGTGCCAATGCGATGCCTAGGCATTCTCGTTTGGTGGTGGCATAGTTTCGGTTTGGCTGAGGGTGTGGCTGGTGCAGGCGATTATATGCTCCCACCCTTCTTGTACCTGGACGAGGACAGTGCCGATTGCTATCAGGGACATCCATATACAGGCGAAATGGTAGGGTGTAGTCGGGGAAGGTGACAATTGGGGCAGAGATGAGTTTGACTTTCAGGTCGTGGAATGCCGCCCTTCATTCGTCGGTCCAGGTGAAAGGTTCACCCTTCTTGATCATGTTGTGAAGGGGCTTGGCAATGTTTGCAAATCCTTTCACAAAATGCCTGTAGTATGAGGTAAGCTCCAGGAAGGCGAGGATTTCGTGGACATCTCGGGGTATGGGGAGATCTGTGATGGCGCACAGCTTGTCAGGGTCAGGTGATATTCCTTCCTTTGAGATGATGTGTCCTAGGAAAGAGACCGTTCAGGCAGCCAGGACACATTTTGATGGTCTGAGTTTGAGGCCAGCCCGAAGGATGTGCAGGAAGACCTTTTTTAGGCACTGGAGGTGGTCGGCCCATGTGTGGCTGAAAATGATTAAGTCATCCTGGTATGCCAGACAGATGTCCCAAGTGAGGCTGCTGAGGATTGACTCCATTAACCTGGAATATGTGGTGGAGGCATTACAGAGTCCGAATGGTAGTATGTTGAACTCATAATGTTTCCCGTTGCTGGTGGAGGCCATTTTCCCCTGGTCCTTGGGGTGTATGGGGACTTGCCAGTATCCTGACTGGAGGTCCAGGGAGGAGAACCAGGATGCTCCATGCAGGGAGTCAAGGGAGTCATCTATTCTGGGAAGGGGGTTGGCATCCTTGGTCACAATGTTCAGCCATCTTTAATCCACACAGAAACGCATAGTTCTGTCTTTCTTTTTGACCAGAATGACAGGGGAGGACCACAGGCTGGTGGAAGGTGATATGACACCAGCATCGAGCATTTCCTAGACCTGCCAGTCTTCCTCAGTTCACTGTTTGGGGTTTTTCCGCCGTGATGGTTGGCGAATGGGGGTCCTGTGGTGTGGATTTTGTGTGCCAGGTAATGGTGTGGCCGATATTGGAGGGTCCTGATGCGAAGAGGTCTTGAAAGTCCAGGAGGAGACAGTAGAGACTGTCTGCTTAGTGAGGTGAGAGGTGTTCAGGTAGTGGGGGTAGGATAGCGGGGGGGACTGAGCGGGCCACAAGGCTCAGCTTCTTCCATTTCATCCACGACTAATCCTTTAGGCAGGGTGAGGGGAGTGGTGGAGATATTTGTGATTTGTACTGTTCCGATGTGGGTGGGGAGGAAGGTGGGGGACAGTAGGAAGGCTGAGAGGGTTCCAGGCGGCAGGTTGGGGAAGAACAGGGCAGAGGTTCTGGTGGGCCTGTTCAGGGGTAGCCAGGCCTCATGCTGAGGGTGAATTGTCAGGGCGGAGGCAGTAGTTGCGGGAAGGTGGGGGGTGGGGCGGAGGACACGGGGGGTGTAGGGAGAGAGAGGGGGGGGGTGCATGCAAGTGCAGAGTGACTGGGGGAGGGGGTCCGGTGGCTTTTGGAACTGGAGGCATCATTTGTGACAATTGATACTTGTTCGTAGCTTCTGCAGGAGGTCCAGTCCCAGATAACCATCATATGCATGGCAGGTTGAGTCAAACACAATGAACTTGTGTTGGGCAGAGACTTGCTGGTGGGTGTTGGCACGCACGGCCTGGGTTTCCCCACGGATGGGCAGGGGGCCATCCCCTACATCTACAAGGTGAGCTGAAGTAGGGAAAAGTGGGCCGAAAGCCAATTTGCGACGGGAGTAAAAATGGCTGTTGAGGCAAGACCTGGCCGCTCCCATATCAACCAGCAGCCTCGCTATCACCCCATTCAGTCTCATTTTGCTGTAGACTGGAGGGCGGTATTTCTGTGAGGTGGTCCCCGCCACTGTGGGAAGGTGCGGGGGCAGGCCTAAAAATCCAGCTTCTGCGGAATTTCGTCTTCCTCTGGCTCTACTTCCCCAGGGTTAGTGCATTCGGTCAGTGGGATGTCATCCTTGGTGCCCTCGTCATCCAGGGAGGAAAGTTTTCAGCACCCGTGTGGTTGTCCTGTGCCAGGCGGCTTTCATTTGCTCCCAGATGTCATGGAGAGGACATCTGTGGCTGCAGGCAGAGAATTCCCAAGGATTGATTGAAATGAGGTTACTTTTCCTTGAGGTTGGGGTTGGTGGAGTGTGCCCTGGGTAAGTTGGATGTTGGTGGGAGCTTGCGTGGGCTAGGGGCGGCCAGGGTTTGTGGTGAGGCACCCTCTTCTGAGTGGGGTTATTTACTCATGGCGCTGACGTGCTGCAGGGTGGAGCGGGCGGCTAGAAGACGTCACACCAGCTGGATATCTCGATCTAGGTCCCCCATCGGGTCATGTATCGTGAAGTGTTCTCTGATGACACTGGGGAGGACCCTTAGGAGTGTGTTAAACATGTGTTGCTCCTGGGTTGCTGCATCAGTCTCCGGGTATGCGGCAGTGACGAGTCACCTTGCCAGGATGAGTGTATCATCCAGGTTCCCATCGTAGGTTAGAGCATCGAGCTGTGACAATGCTACAACTTTTCCCAGGGATGGCGTGGTGGCCTGGGTCACTATTTGAGTGAAATTAGCCTAAGTCAGCTCCAGAACAATCTTAGGTGCAATACTGGCCACTGCTTTGCCCAGGTGAGGCAGGATAACTGCTATTTTCTGTCTGTCATCTTAAAACCCTATGTCCAGGAGTGATTTGACCATGGACAGGTATGTGCTGATATCACACTGCTCAGGGTCAAATTTGGGTAATTGCACGTGAGGTTTAGTCACCATTTTGTTAGTTTTGTTAATTTCCCTGCTTTGCTTCTCCCTGTAATCTGCTTGGGTCAAGAACCACAGCTGGCCACCGGTGTTATGCTAGGTGTTTTTAGATCGACTCCTCGTCCTAACAACACTAGCTACAGAGCCAGGGTCCTCTTTCAAGACTGGAACTAGAATACACTACGAGAGGAGCAGGGCATAAAAACTCTGGGCAACAACCTAACACGTGCATTATCTCAAATTCAGAAACAAACAGATACAATGCAAATATGACAAAGACACAATACACTGTCTGGGTACAAAGTCAATTACAGGACAGGAGGGTTTATACAATAACACTGTCACACAATACACTGTCCAAAGTACACTGTCAGAAGTTGATCTCGGGATAGGAGGGTTTACACAGGGCTGCTGAAGTCCTGGGCTCTTACAGGGGTCAGCTAGGTGTGGGAGAGATCTCATCAGGTGTGGCTTCCCTCAGAGGGCACGGGACTGTTCTCAGGGTCTGTGTCATCTGGAGTGGGCTGCTGGGTGGCGTGGAGAGAGGCTCTCCTCTAGTAAGGTTTCAGTGGGGCGTTCGGTCCCTAGGACTGGGACCAAATAGGGAGAGCAGGTGCACCTGTCTATGCCTGCCCTGGAGAGAGGGTTGTCGTCCTTTGGGGCTGGGGAGGTCACGCCCAGGGGTTTGAGGAGTGTCTCGGGGAGCCTGAGGACTGCGGTCTCCCTCAGGTTGGGTTGCCATCAGGTGTGGGTTGCAGGGTCCTTTCCTTCGGGAATCCAGCAGTGGGTGGTCTCGTCTGGGCGCCAGCTGAACTGCTCTTACTTCCAGGGTCACACTAGGGCCTTGCCAGACCTCCTTCAGACAGGGTAGTTCCTCCAGGGGGCTGCTTCTGTGGGAAGAGCAGGAGGGGCATCTCACTCGGTCACAGGAAGGGCGGGCTGAGCAAGGGATGTCCTCCAAGGGGGAAGTCACTGGGGGTGAGAGACAGGTGGTGGGCGGGCTCCCCCTGATATGGCTAGTGGCCTTCATTGAGGTCCCAAGGGCAACAGGGGTAGGGCGGCTAGTGGCCATCCCTCTCCTGTTGGTGCAGCTAATGGCCACCACCGGGGCCCAACTTCTTGGCAGAACTGAGGGCGAAGTGTGGCTGATGGCCGTCACCTGTCCACAGGCATGGCTAATGACTGTCACTGAAGTCCTGTGAGGGGAGGCGCTGATAGTGGCTGTTGCCCATCCTCCGGCGCAGCTGGTGGCCGTTGCCAGGGCCCCATTCTCCTGGTGGGCTGTGAACTGAGTGCGGCTAATGGCCGTCACCTGTTCACTAGTGCAGTTTATGGCCATCACCAAGGTCCTGGGAGGAGAGGAGATGGCAGGTACAGTGTAGCTAATGGCTGTCACCTTCCTGCTGGTGCAGCTAATGGCTCTCTCTCCACAGGTGCGGCTAATGGCCATCACTTGTCCCTGCAGAGGGGGTAGGGGGTGCAGCTAGTGAGGGGCTAGTGGTCGTCTCTACACTTATGCGGCTAGTGGCCGTCACGTGGGTGCTGTCTGGAACTGAAGATTCAGTCCCACCCCTAACCTGACAAGGGCTGGTTCAGCTGGAGGGTAATGCCCTCGCACTGCGTACTCCTGGTTGGGTCCGTTGCAGGGAATAAGGGCGCAAGGTAGTAGGGGGCACAAGCAAACTGCCTGGGTAGTGCACGCGAATTCAGTGCCCCTCCGTGGTCCTCCCCAGGGGTGGGGGTCGCGAAATTCTGGTGGCGCGTCATCGTGGGTGGTATTTCAATACATAATAGTATTTTACAGTAATATTTTACCATAAAACACATACACACATGCATGTTCTGTATACAAACATAATTATATACATATTCATACATAGACATTTATATGAAGTAACATAGACATAATCACATACAGTACTTAGGGGCAGATACACATGAAAAATTAGCTTACAGATCTTTAAAAGCTGTTATAAAAAATTACTTGATAATAACCCAACTGACTTTAGAATGTGATATCTAACATGTGTAAATACACCATCCATCAAGTACAAAAATATAAATGATTATTTTGAAAACATATCCATTAATAAAACAAGCGCAAAATCAACAGCTGCAAAATATTATGAATTTTATTTAAAAACCGATAGTTGATGAGTGCAAAAGAGGTAAAAAAAAAAAAAAGGCTAAAACCATATTTTAAAAACTTTTCATAAGTTTACAATGCAACTGACAAAAAAAAAAGAAAAATAATAAAATTCATATATATGCCATCTATCTACAGTCAGATGCCATAATCCCATAAGGGGTGGCCATTTGACTCTTGAGTTAGTGTTTACGGGGAGAGGTACTAACCCTCTGTCAACCCACGCTGACACGTTGGGAACGCATATGTGTTGCATATATGGTTACCACCCAGCCTTGTAAATGGTTTCCTGGCTTACAGGAAACCATATGGCTTGTCACTCAATGTAAAGCAACCCGAAATGGAGAGTAAGAAAAAATAACAGGAAAGATGGAATAGGAAGAGAAGAGGGTAGCCACAGAAAAAGAATGATAAAAGGTGAAGGAAGCAGAAGGCAGCACTAAATCAAGTGAATGGATGATGGTCGCCACCACCTACCACGTAGCAATAGTAGTGGTGGTGGTGGTGGCAGTAGTAGTTTGTTGTTGTTGTTAAATATTAGTAATGGTAATACTACAACCATGGGAGATGTTGTATGATGATGACTTGGTGTTGACTGCAGACAGTGAAAGGGGGGCGGAGGAAGCATTAGGGAAATGGAGAGATGGCATGGGGCACAAGGGTTTGAGAGCAAATGTGGATAAATCAAAAGTGATGTTATCTAGGACTGGTGGCGGTACTGTCAGAGCAGAGGATGTTCGGCCATGTGCGGTTTGCCACAAGGGCATGGGTAGCAACTCCATCCTGTGCAGTGTGTGTGTGATAAATGGGTGCATAAGAGAGATGGTATTAGAGGCAGACTGCGAGATGATGCTGATTTCATGTGTGCAATGTGTCGGGGAGAGTATGTAGAGAGTGGCAGGGATGAAAGGACTGATCTTGCTGGCGAGTCTCTTGAGTGTGAAGAAGTTTTGTTATTTGGAGAACATGTTATGTGCTGAAGGTGGGGCAGGAGCTATCTCTGTGGCTAGAGTAAGGAGTGGCTGGGGAAAGTTCAGGGAGCTGTTGCCTCTCCTAACATTGAGAGGGTTCTCCCTCCATGCTAAGGTATGTACAGTATATGTATTAGGCTGTGTTATTTGGGGTGGTGAAAATTAATTTTTTGCACATTTCTTCCGTGAGTGGTTTTAAAAATACATTTCTGGGTGTGAAGAACTCAAATCTGCTATTATTTTTGTGACTGCACATTTAGCTTGGTAAATCGACTTCTGATTAAAAAGTACAGGAACTGCCCACGTAAAACAACATATATCAATTTTAGCTTCTCAAAATGTCAGGTAATACTATGAAAATTTTGGTTTCACTGCATTAAACATATTCTAGTAATCGTAAAACCAGAGGCAGATCCAGAAAATCGGGAACGGGGAGGACGCTACTCTTGGGATCAATGGACAGGAAGGGAGGGGCAGATGAAAGGGTAATAATTTCCAGTGTACGGGCCTACATTTTATTAGTCCACATAAACTGTCTTCAACCAATCATAGACAATAATACGGCTCTACATCTTTACCATTGCACTTCTTCATGACTAAAAGGACAATACTACGGCTCCACATCCTTTCCACAGCACTTTTGCGTGACTATCGTCATATTCTGGCGTTAAAAAGACAATACTCGTATTTATCTCCTAAATATCTGCATGCTGCCAATCTTATCTGAGCAGCCAAACAGGGGGGCGTACGGCGATCCCCCCCCCCAATCCGCGTCTGTAAAACATATTCTTGTAATCGTAAAACATTAGCAAGTAATGACATCAATTTTAAAAATATTGAAACAAGTTTCATCAAGTGTTGCTTTGATTCGTTCTTGGACATCAGCTGCTGACTTGCTTCTTGGCCTCTGATGTAGCCTTCATGTTTCTCAAGTGTATACATCCTGCTGCTGCCTCTGTGATTTGTTTTACACACCTCTTTATAGACTGGGCATGACAGGGCCACCGTGGAACTTGCATGAGCTCGTCAATGGTTTTCTTTACTTCTGCTGTAGTCAGTTTACATATCAATGGAGGTTCATATACCCTGTCAGACCATTCTATTAGTTCCAACAAGGAAGAAGAACTGGGGTTGATGGAAGGTGTCTTCCTGGAAAGTACAGAAAGATCTCCCAGTGTGTCACTGTCTCCACCCCTCAAGTCAACAATCTTTTGGACACCAGCCCTCCTCTCCTCACTGTCATTTGAGCACAAAAGTGTCTGGATTATCGTTTCGCTGAATGCATACCATGCCGAGTGCTGGATGGTTGGTAAAACAGCATCCAGTACAACCTTCTTTTTCAGCCTAATTGCAGCTGAAATAAGATGTGGATATTGGACCAGCAGAGGTAGTACACGCCAACAATATATTACACTATCGGTCTTAAGTTGTGAAGGTTTTGTCTTGGCCATGTTTTGAGACCCATATGCAACAAAGACTGTTTGCTGTTATTAACCATCTTGAATGGCTCACTGGACCAATTTCAAGAAGGGCCAGATCTATGGGAAGTTCTTCTATCCTTATGGCCTGTGTGATCCTATATCTGTACACTTGATTCAGTAGAGGGATCCTTTACGACACTGTCACTCAGTGAAATAAGAGGCTCTCCAAATGACAGTCTGGTGAGGATCAATTTCATGTTCTGTACCAGTGTCTAGCATTTTGCCAATGTCATCTGCCCACTTGTTAAACAATGTTTTCCCATCCAGTGCTGTGATCAAGTGTTGCAAGGGTAACTCGTTAGTGTGGAAGGCACAAACCAACCAGATCAGCTTACGGCAAAGCTTGACCTCTATCCAGTGCATGGAAGTACCCTCCCAGCCAGTGTTAGAATTTGTAGAATCACCTCCAATGGCCTGCAGGTTTTATCAATGCCCTTCTTCTGCATGAAACCTACAAGATTATTAGCAATAACTTCAGCAGCTTTTTTTTTCCCCCTTCTCTCTTTGAGCCTTTCTCAGGAGTGAAGTGGTAGAGATATCTTCCATATGGCTCACTGCACACAGAATAACGCTCGTCTTTGATGATGCTGGGGAACTGATGATCTGATATGTCTGCTTTCAGCATAATTTTAGTTGCATCTTGACGGCCGTCAAAGAAGATGCAGTCAGTTTCACCCTTCTTAAAAAGATCATCAAATTCCTGATCCAAGGATTTCTTAATTTTTCCTTGGGCTCTCTTGACTTTGTGATCACCTACAAGTCTCTTTTCTTCTTCAGTGATCAAGCCAGCACCCATAAAGGCAGCAGTGGTGATGGCAGCTGTGGCACACAGGCCAACACTATATACGCTGCTCTGCATAGCAACATTAGATATTTCTATTGTGTTGTTTTTTGTTGGAAGTGGAAGACGTGCTTGGTATTTTAATCGTCACTTGATAACTTATATACATCCTTTCCATCCTGAGCATCAGCTATTTGTTCTTTATTTTCATCATCAAAGAAAATTATTTCTTCATTTGATGGTACTGAAATATCCTGCTTACTTATCTTCTCTCGTCATCTCGCCGCTTATGCTTTTGGAATAGTCTGTTGTGCTCAAGCAGATCTGACATGCCAGTCTGATGTGGTCCAATAGAACCAATCTTGTCTCTTTGACTAAGTAAAGCAAGTTTTTGTACAGGGATCTTCATCTCCTTAGGGCAGACGTCGGCAACCTGCGGTTCTTTTAGGACATTTTGCGGCTCCAGAAGCTTCATAAATAGCCTAATCATTTATTCTTTCAGAAAGAAGGCATCATATATTACATGCAAGGCAACATCAGATTTTTAATTCAACTTTGAAAAGATCTATAGGCATCAATCGTTATGATTTCTAGAAAAGCAAGCCATATGTCTTTCCTAACCCGAGCTTATGCAGAGAGAGAGAGAGAGAGAGAGAGAGAGAGAGATTCGCTTTGTGAATATAAGTAGATCGAACATTATCACCGTAATGTTTTGTACAGATTTAGAAGTACTGTAGATTTCGGTTTATGAGACAATTATTTGTACTGCGGCTCCAAGAGTACTACATTTTTATGAAACTTTATAATAAATGGCTCTTCTAGCTTTAAGGGTTGCTGACCTTTGCCTTAGTGCATGTACTCGTACAGTTAATGTGAGCTTCTTTTTTTGCAACCAGCATCTGCAGGGCAGCAAAATTCAGAGCAGAGATCAATTTTACGGGCGTGTTATACCCCCTGGGCCTGTTATACCCCATGGACCTGTTATACCCCCTGGGCGTGTTATACCCCCTGGGTCTGTTATACCCCCTGGGCGTGTTATACCCCATGGACCTGTTATACCCCCTGGGCGTGTTATACCCCCTGGGCGTGTTATACCCCATGGGTCTGTTATACCCCATGGACCTGTTATACCCCATGGACCTGTTATACCCCATGGGCCGTTATACCCCATGGACCTGTTATACCCCATGGGCTTGTTATACCCCATGGACTTGTTATACCCCATGGACTTGTTATACCCCATGGGCCTGTTATACCCCATGGATCTGTTATACCCTATGGACCTGTTATACCCCATGGACTTGTTATACCCCATAGGCCTGTTATACCCATGGACCTGTTATACCCCATGGGCCTGTTATACCCATGGACCTGTTTCTCCCATGAACCCATTCTCTTCATGGATGCTTCCCCAATGGACTACTTGAAGCTATTTTCCACATGAACCTGTTCCCCATCTAGGCTAGGGACATATTTTCCACTGAGTGTGTTTTCCCCATGGGCCATTTTCTCCCCATGGCAAAACACCCATTCCTCACACAGGAATATTTTCGCCCATTGACCCATTGCTCTGATGGACCTATTTTTATTCAATGAGCCTTTATTTCCACTTGTACCCATTTCCTCCAAACGTATTTGCCTATGGACCTATTGTCTCATGAACCTATGCAAGCCACTGATTTATTTACCCTGTAGATGTACTGTATTCTTTATTGCATCTATTGTCCCGCATCCACCCACACACATCTACCCACTTACCCAGTCTAAACTCTCTCTGTAGCACAGCGATAATGCAGCAACTCCACACACACACACACACACACACACACACACACACACACACACACACGTAAGCAAGCGGATGTTTGTTGCTTAGTCATGACTCAGACGCTACCAGAATGTCATGAATTGGCAGTGGCCGCTACCTCTTGCCAAATCTTCTCAGAACAGTTTTGTGTGTACACGTGTACACAATCAGCATCTTCTTAACTCAGCGTGGTCATGACATTAAGTGATACACAAAGGAAACTCTCTTACCTTTCCTTAAATCATTTTAGGAGAGAGATCTGCTGGACTCCGGGAGTGTAACATAACCCTCTCCCACTAAAGCATCCAATACTAATACGGAGCCTTTAAGAATAACACACACACACACACACACACACACACACACACACACACACACACACACATCAGATTTCATATATATAGATGTCTCAGGTATGATGCAGGTGTATGATCAACAGCTGTTCTCTATTGCAGGTGTGGATCAGGTGTATGGCAGGGGTGAACTACAGGTGTTGTTTGGTGCCCTGTTGTTGTTGTTGCTGCTGCTGCTGAAGATGCCTGTTTGAACGCCATCCCTGTCAACTTTACCGCCTTTCAGTACCATGACTTCTTTGGGAATATTCTTGATACCCACAGACAATTATTATACTCAAATTAAAAGATACCTTTCAAGCTGGAGGAATTAGCTACAGCCTTCAATAGCTATAGCCCTTAGTATGAGAGGTGTTTCCCTAGGCTGAATATGACCATTTGGAGATGCCAGGACTGAATGCAGAAACAACAGCATTGTATTCAAGGGTTACCACTTCACCACCATCTCATCTACTTTACTGGTTTTATTCTTGCTACATCCCTATAATTTTATCCAGTTGAGATGAGATCTCTCGTAGCGAAGTGAATAATGACGGCTTTATTAAACCCTGTATGATGAGACCAGTCCCACGCTGAATGAAAGCGTCTGGAGATAGCAGGAGCATTAGTTTATAAATGATGCTATCCTACTCATAGAATCTAAGCGCTTGAAATTCATTCTCGATTCTCGTGCGATATATTACTAACTGCCAGACAACTGTGTTCAGCTTAGGGGAGATTTGTCCAGCTGAAGAAACTAAACATTGGAACAAATCAAAAGTGGAGTACGAGGCTTCGTAGTGCCTTTTCCTTAGCGACTTATTCTGCATAGTACATTTTAACCTTCTCTTGTATGTTATTTATATAGTTTTAGTATCGACATAGTTCGCATCAGTATCTAATAAGATCTTGAGGTGCAATGTGCATACTAAATCTAGGGTCTCCAACTATCTCAGGTCCTCTTAGTCTTAGCATCTATAGTAGGACTCGCGCACGTTTGCGGCTGTGGTGTGGCCCACACCTGTGTACAGTGTTGCCACGTTTTCTATACCGTTATCTCTCTCTCTCTCTCTCTCTCTCTCTCTCTCTCTCTCTCTCCTGGCGGGAAATGTGAGCCACCCTGAGTACTTTTGATTCTTTTATAAGTTATTTATAATTGTGCTTTCATTTGTTAATTTGGTTTTGTTATATTTAGTGATGCCGACAATGCATTCAATGCATGCCCCTCTCCTGCCTCTCTCTCTCTCTCTCTCTGTAGGGAAGCTATCTGTCAAGGCCACTGACTGGGTGTGGAAGTGTTGCCGCTCGCGAGTGTTTTTTTTTTTTTTTTTACTTCGGTATTGGCATATGCCTACTATTTTGTCCTACATATTAGCTTATGATTATAAATGTGATTATTCCTCGCCCTTAAAATTATGGTAAAAGCCAGTAAATGTGAGCATTTTTCCCAAGCAACACCTGTACAAGCTATGGTTGGGTATACGGAGGGGTACGTACTTTATTTTAGGCCAGATTTGGTGTGTAAGTGTTGCCACTCACAAGAATTACATGAATTATTTCTTTTACTTTGGATATTGGCATATTTCTTCTTTTTTCAGGCTCATTATCTTATATCCATAACTGTGATATTATTACCCACCCTAAAACTACGCTAAAAACCATTAAAAGTGACTACAATATCTTTTAGCAACACTGTACAATATGTATGCCATGTTTCTGTGTTACTGTATAAATATTTTATGCATAATAAGATTACTGTTGATTCATCCATCAAAATACACAAGTGTAAGTTTTATTCATCTGAATTTATCGAATTTGTGATGCCTTGTACATAAATAGCTTCCGTTTCACATTGCAAGTTGGAGAAACGTGGCACCATTGTACACAGGCGCGGGCCACACCACAGCCGCAAACGGGCGCGAGTCCGACTATATCAGTATCTCTCAATTTCTCTTCCAGCCTCAGTATCTCTTAGCATCTCTTGGTTCACCGACTTCCCTTCCCTGTATACTTTAGCCATCTGTCACCTCCCGTTACTAGTCTCAGCCTCTCGTTATCTACACATTATTCTTGGTATCCCTCGTTATCAAAGCTCCTGCCTCTGTCAACCACCCCTGCCTCCTGTAACCTTCACTGAGAAAACACTATTTCTCAGGTCTGATTGTACAGTTTTATAAGTACTCAAGAATACTCCCCCAGTATCCCTGCTTGTCGTACGAGGCGACTAAAAGGGTAGGTGGTGAGTTAGTGCCCCACCCCGTAAAAAGAACTAACTAAACAAGCGAATAAAGCGCCTTGGACCAGGACGGACCATATGTTGACGACTAAGGAACGGACAAAGGATATTCTGAAGGCGGGGACATGGAATGTGAGAGGAGTGAATGATGAAGTGAAAGAGAGAGAGATTGTTCAGGTGCTTGAGGATGCAAGAGTGGATATATGTGGACTGACTGAAACTAAATGGTAAGGTGAAAGGGTGAGAGAATGGGAATATGGTTTAGGTATATGTGTGGGAGTTAATGCGAATGAGAGGGCAAGAGAAGCAGTATGTCTGATGATATGCAAGAAGTGGAAGGAGAAATATAAAACAGTATGGAACAGTGGGTGCAAGAATTGTATGGGTGAGGATGAAAGTAGGTATACAAGCGTGGGTGATTGTATGTGTGTATGCTCCGACAGAGGACAGAGTGGCAAGAGTGAAAGATGAGTTTTGGGCGAGAGTAGAAGCATGTATGGACAAATCTGAGAGGAGCGAGAGAGTGCGTTTGATTGGAGACATGAATGGCAAAGTTGGGAATGTACCAGTGAATGGAGTGGTTGGTCAGTGGGGTGTGCCAGCTGAAGTAGATAGGAATGGTAGTACTTCAGAGGACATCTGTGCTGGTAAGGGGTTGCCAATGGCCAACACCTACTTTCGGCATAAGATGATCCACCGGTACACATGGAGAGTAATGAGGAGGATGGACGGTGAACTTGCTGAACGAAAGGCAATGATAGACTACATGTGTGTGGATAAGCAAATGAGAGGACAAGTGTTGGATGCAAGAGTGTGGAGAGGGTGGGGGAATGGAGTCTTGGACCATCACTTAGTAATGGCCAAGGTAAAGCTGCAAAGAAATTGGTTGAAGAGACGAAGGGGAAGACAGGAGGAAACAATTCCTGTGGGAAGAGTGGAGAATTTGCAAGATAGTGAGAAAAAGGCAATGTATAAGAGCACAGTGGAAGAAAGATTGGGAAGTTATGAGCTAGAGCAGATAGAAGGGGTGGAAGACGTATGTAAGATATTCACGGAAGAGATAGGCGCAGCGTGTGAGGTGGTTTGTGGAGTGAGGAGGAGATGCAGGGGTATGCAAAGGACAGCATGGTGGAATGATGAGGTGAAACGAGCCGTGGAACAAAAGAAGGCATATAATGAATGGTTAGTGCGTAGAGATAGGGGAGAAGATGTGAGAGAGAAGAGAGAGGTATATGTGAGCAGAAGGGAGGTGAAGAGAGTGGTGAAGGAGAATAAGAAGAAAGTGGATGAAGAGTTTGGGTGGAATCTGAGTGTGAAATGGGGGGAGAGTAAGAAATTGTTTTGGAAGGAGGTAAAGAAACTAAGGCAGTGTGAAAGGGGAAATAGTAGGGGAATGAAAGATAGGAATAACAGATTGTTGGTGGAGAAGAGAGAGAAATTGAGGAGATGGAAGGAGCCCTTTGAGGATTTTTTGAATGTAGAGAGTTAGAGCTGTGCGAGTATAAGTGGTTGGGGAATGGCTGGGAGAAGAGATGAGAGGAGGGAGGAAGAGATCAGTAGGGCGGAAGTAGTGGAAGCAATGAAGATCAAGATGGGAAAGGCCCCAGGAATTGATGGAGTGTGTGGTGAAATGCTAAGGTATGGGGGTGAGATTGTTAAGGAGTGGATATGGAAGCTGTGTATTTTGGCTTGGGAAGAGGGAAGGGTTCCAGAGGACTGGAAATCAGGTATAATTGTTCCTTTATACAAAGGAAAAGGGGAGAGAGAAGTATGTGGTAACCATAGGGGTATTTGCCTTCTTAGTGTGACTGGAAAAATATATGGTAGAATACTCATTGATAGGGTTAGGCATATGACAGAGGAGCTAGTTGGAGAAGAACAAGGGGGATTTGGGAAGGGAAAAGGGTGTGTAGATCAGATATTTGTTCTAAGATGTTTAGTGGAGAAGTATCCACAGAAGGGAAAGAAAGTGTATGCTGCCTTCATGGACTTGGATAAAGCTTACGACAGAATGGATAAGCAAGGCATGTGGAAGGTATTAAGAATATATGGAGTGGAGGGGAAATTGTTGAGTGCTGTGAAGAGTATACACGAAGGAGCTAGGGCTACGGTGCGAGTGGATGGTGAGCTGAGTTCTTTTATCTCAATGTGGGACTGAAACAGGGTTGTGTGATGTCTCCATGGCTGTTTAATATATACATGGATGGGGTTGTAGAGGAGGTGCAAGGTAGGGCAGTGGATGTGGGGGTGGCTCTAATGAATGAGGGTGAGATTTGGAAGATTCCAGTGTTGCTGTTTGCTTATGATACAGTATTGTTGAGTGAAGATGAATGGGAGTTGCAAGGTTTGGTGAATGAGTTTGGGACAGTGTGTAGGAAGAGGAATCTGAAAGTTAATGTAAACAAAAGTCAAGTTATGGTGTTTGAGAGGAATGAAGTCACAACATGTACAGTGAGGTTGGATGGTGAGGACTGAAAGCAGTGATGAGAAATAGGGAGGTGAGTATGGAAGTTAAGAAGTCACTGCACGACAGTATTTTGATCCCTACCCTGAAGTATGGAAGCGAGGCGTGGACCTTGCAAGAGGGTAACAAGTCAAGAGTGAGAGCAGTGGAAATGAGTTACTTGAGAGGAGCATGTGGAGTGACATGGAGGGACAGGTTGACGAATGAAGAAGTGAAGGAACATTGTGGGATGGATGTGGATGTGGTTGAGAAGATTAGGAGAAATACACTGAGGTGGTTTGGACATGTGGAGAGAATGGAGAATGAAAGACTAAGAGGGTGTATGTAGGTGAGGTGGAGGGAGGGAGAGGAAGGGGTAGACCGAGGATGAGGTGGAGGGATGGAGTTGAGAGGTATATGAGGGAGGGAGGGTGAGTTGGGGGAAGGGTAGTCAAATGGTGGGTGACAGAGCGACTTGGAGGCGTTTTGTCTGCGGCCACCCTTTGCGGGATTAGGGCGTAGGGCTATAGATAGATAGATAATAATAATACAAACGGCTGAACTTGTACATACATTGCTGTAGGAGCAGTGTAAATATTTACTTTTCAAAAGAATAAGGGAGATGCCGTCATTAATGAGCATGAAAAAGCATAAACAGTACAGTCAGGTCGTGATGTTGATAATCATAGTATAAATAAGAAACACCGTAGAATACAGTTTACTCAAATCTCTCGTGGTATCCAGCTTCATACTTCCTGTATGATTATCTGGACGGCAACGCTGTACACTAATATAATGAGTAACTCCATCCGCTTTTATTGACTTGTCTGGATGTTGTGCAGGATTTACACAAACTGAGCGGTTTCAATATCAAATGTCGCTCAAGGTGACATACATTTACTATTTATTTGTCTTTTGTGAGAGATATTATCAAAATTTATGTGACGAAGCAAAATGTATGTGAATTTTACACAGCCGCCTAACAACCATTAATTAGATGATGTGTCATATGACTGACGGTCAGCTGCTGTCAGCATGACTGTCGGTGACATTGGCGCACCAAGACTGGTGTACTGAAGTTCATTACTTGGGTAGGAAACAAAATTCACAACCAGGTGTCACAGAAAACCATCTTCATTCTGATACCTGCATAGTGCCGCAGTGCATGGAAACTGGGAATATTGATTTTGTTCAGTAAATGTGCAGGTCATCTACATGTAAAGTGATGATGATGTTGAATGTTTTGGACACGTGATTGTCTACAGTCCATCTCGGTAAATTTGAAAAGAAGCTCATCATTTATATTTACCAAACTCACCCATGAACTTGGTTCCCATAAACCAGTCTTGGCACTAAGGCTTCTCTTATGACGTTACTGTAACTGGCACACACGGCCGCAGCAGCAGTGTTTGACTGCCATATACAGTATGATTCCTTATCTAACAAGAAACAACACTGACAGAGCTCAACACCTGCGCCCACCATTTGGTCTAAGGATCAAACATTACACTCTGTCTTGTGTCCTACACTTTCAACCAGTTGCTCAAAAAAATGAGTTTCCCCATTCATGTCTGACCCTCAAGCCTTCCAACAAGTTTGTTTCAGTTCGGATCAAAACTGTCCAGGATGAACGTGTCCCGTGACTTAGATCTCTGACCTTTACCTGTGACTGTGACCTTTGACTGACTGATTCGTCATATTCATTACCCTGAACCCATACTCAAAGTTTGGTCTACCTATAAGAGTATTATATTGATCCGATTTCTGTATGATTGTTGGTTGGTTTGTTAGGGTAACACAGCAAAAACGGTTCAACGCAGAGCAATTTTTGTTAGAGCAAGGTACCATTAAAATGCTCAAACTTGAAGTATAAAACAATATCCAGTCCAATGAGGCCACCGGTTCCAGAGTTATGACTCATTTCTGGCCTTTTGACATCAAGCGGAGGCCTCCGAAGGCAGCCTTTAGGCAAGAATCAGATAAAACTCTAAGTTGACCCGCAATGTGACTTTAGCCTTTAAACTACTGTTCTCGAAGCAGTAGATCAGCCCCTTGGCTAATCCTCAACTCATCCACCATGTCTGGGCCAGATCAAATCTTTTATGTTCTGGTTATGTTCACTCAGACACACGGGTCCAACTTTGACCTTGCCCTGTGGCCTTGATGTTTGACTGACTGCTTTTAAAATCGCATCCCGTCGTCCTTGCCTTACTCTCAACTCTTCTATCAAGTTCAATTCAGATAAAAGTTTGAGCTTGTTTGTCACACTTTGGCATAACCCTGTGATCTTGACCTTTGACCTATCGTTCTAAACCCCAATAGGTAAGCTTCCAGTTTAGCTCTTTACCCTTCCATCCAGTTTGGTTGAAACTAGATACCAGTTGTTTGAGTTATTTTGTCTTTATGCACACTCAAGCACATTGAGGAGAATACAACACCCTCTCTCCCTTCGTGAGAGCAGGTGTTATTAGCGGCAACTATGCGGCTGTATTTGTGTAATTTGCTTTATCACACAATCCATCCATCCATCATCCAATCCTATGCCGCCCCATGAGGAGCGTAGGAGCCCGGGGCTAGGCAAGTTGGTCCTGATATTTAAGATGAGAGTGACCATATCACATAAAACTTTAATAATTATTCTCACACAAGACAGTATAATGCTAAGCGTGTCATTACTTAAAGTTCTGGGTGAGGATGAAACAGTGTTCATCCTGCATATAATTACCTTCTCACTAGCCATCGAGTTTATTAAGACGACACCTTGTGTTACGAAGAGTCAGAATATGTGTTGCTGCTTCTTGTGGGTAATGTTGGTCAAGTGTTGATGTGCTGATGTGGCTGGCTTGGGCTGCTGGCTCTCTTCATCTGCTGAATGATTCCCACATCAGCTCTTTCGTAACACTATGCTCTGTTCTCTTCAACTGGGCATAGAACTGGGGTCTCCATCTTGAATGCTGAGTTATAAAAACCTGTTAACATTTGAATATGGTGCTATTCATGAAGGAGTGTCAAGCAAAGTATGCAGGGCTCTGCTGTCTTATTCTGCCAGTGAGCTACGAGAAAAATACAGATTGCAAAAGGGCGAATAATTCCACCAAGTTAAAGTGACAGATCTATACTCAAGTGCAGCGTTTCCTGATTCTGGTGAACATCACTGCCTGTGTGCCAAAGACAGTTATGTATTCCTGCATATGTCTGCGTTGCTCTCCTGCATATGTCTATGTTGCTCTGTTGCTCTCCTGCATTTGTCTGCATTGCTCTATTGCTCTCCTGCATGTCTGCGTTGCTCTGGTGCTCCTGCATATGTCTGCATTGCTGTTGCTCTCCTGCATATGTCTGCATTGCTGTTGCTCTCCTGCATATGCTTGCATTGCTATATTGCTCTTCTGCATATGTTTGTGAGATTTAACAACGTAATTAATCATTCCATCGCTGTTTGGCTGTAGATAAACGTGACCATTAAAAGTTAAAGTGCAGGAAGTAAATAAAAAACAAAACTTTTCCTATTGTGAAATGATTTAAATGGAAAAGTAAGTGAATAAAAAATATATCTCTATTTAAATTGCTTGGCGATGTTGTGAAGGCAGTATTCCGGTTGGCATAGTAAGCCTCGTAGCACCTCTTCCTAAGCGACTTGTTTAGCATATCACACCTTAATATCCCCTGGTATTTCATTTTAACAGGTTTGATAAACAGAGTTGCATCAGTAATAGCCGAGAGGATACTGAAGTGCAATGTGCAGAATAAATCGCTATGGAAGAAGTGTTCAGGTGCCTCCAAAACAATTTTCCATACGACGGTAAGAGCTAAGACGCAGTAGGTGTTACTAAATGGCGGCAAACCTGTATTAGACGGTGACCCAACAGGCAGGTTGAAATGTAAGGACCAGACCGTTTTGGTGTGTGATTGGTGTCAGTGGTTTGTGGATGCCCAGGTCCTTTGTTTTTGTTGGCTTGATTGATATCTCTATTACGATTAGCCTACACTTAAGAGAGTCATCAAGCACTGTTCTGAACTGCTGCAAGAGACACGCTGTGCTAGGATGACAATGATGATGATATTGTTATTAATGTGGTAATATTTAGACTTTTATATTTTCTTAGTTACAAACTATTTTAGCGAATTATTCTAAGCTAAATACGAGTGATGATCAGTTAAATATTAGTATCGTTGGCGAAGCTCTTGGAGAACAGATAAATATGCATGAAATTCTTGGATAAGCTGTTGTTCCTGTACGGTAAATAGCAATATTTCTTTACCTCATGTAAATTACCTTAATAATAAGCAAGGCATTTGCTATGCTCATTTCACATTAACTTGGCCAAAAACTACCATCTTTCTACCTTGAACACTCAGTTGTATCACTAAATGTGATGCGAGTCACGAAGTGCTACGGAAGGGACGTAGACCAGCATTTTTTTTTTTTCCCAGCCACTGAGCTACGTGAGAGCACCTGCAAAAGGACAAAAATCTGGGCCAAATTAAGGTGAAAAGAGCATTGTAGAGGTTCTTCGTAAGAAAATTTTTTGTCTGGAGGTCATAAGACTACACCAAGACGTCTTCGGGTTGAATGAATTAATCCTTTTTCACTGTATGCCTCTAGCTGGTCACACAGGCCAATAAACATGTATAATATATAGTGTTTGACTGTATGCCTCTGGCTTGTTACATAGGCCAATAAACATGTATAATATATAGTGTTTGACTGTATGCCTGTAGCTGGTCACACAGGCCAATAAACATGTACAATATATAGTGTTTGACTGTATGCCTCTGGCTTGTTATATAGGCCAATAACCATTAATAAAATATAGTATTTGACTGTGAGCCTTTTAAGCAGCTGGGGTGTTCACGTGGTGGGAGTGTACCCATATGAGCAGTCAGTGGAGATGCCCAGTTTTACAAACGTCCCTCATCTCACACACCATCCCCGAAAGGAGAATGGTGGGCTGCAGGAGAGGGGAAACTTCAGCCTCCAGTCCACTGGGTTCACATTCAAACGAACCTGGGGTCGGAAGACCACAAGTATTTACATTAGGGGAAACATTTCAACCTGGGAGAGTTACATGTAGCCTTCATTAACCCTTCACAAGAAGACGTGTATCCTGAAGTGAATAAAGACAGATGAAGAGAGCAAGAGGTAATTTTTAAAAATGACATCCCTGGAGGTTAATGTTGAAAACCCAGTGGTTAAAATTACGTTACCCTACAGATCACCATCCTTTTCTTTGGAGGGGGGGAGGGGGCTACGGAAGCAGTTGAGGCACGTTTTCATAACCATGAAGGGGAATCTCCCGGATATATAGGTGCCACCACATGAAGGCGTCCCTCACCACCACCACTGCAGGGGCTAAAATCAGCTAATGTTACTATTAATGCCACTTGATGCGAGATTACCTGGAGAGGGACGCTTTCTCCCAGTGGCACCCATCAAGCAGGTCCACTCCGCTCTCCGGTTATAAAAAAAAAGTCCCTCAACTCCTTCCCTATCCTCCAAAAGGAAAAAGGTGGATTGCAGGAGAAGGGCAACTTCAGCCTGCGGTCCACCGGATTCACGAACAGAAAAAAAGAGCCAACAAACCAAAGGAGAAAAATACGTCACCAGACTTGAAAGGTTTATATCAACACAACACATTCGGTAGTGATGTTAATCACACTCTCTCTGAATTTATCGTGTATTTACCATCATCTCTCTCTCTTTTTCTCTATCTGAATTTATCGTGTAATTACCATTCTCTCTCTCTCTCTCAATTTATCGTGTACTTACCATCGTGTACTTGGTGAGTGGGGTGTGCCTGCAGAGATGGATGAGAATGGCAGTGCTTTAGTGCATAATTATTTGCGCCAGGAGGGGGCTGGTGATAGGTAATACCCTCTTCAGGCACAAAATGATCCACATGTATACGTGGCGAGTGATGAGATGGGTTGATGGTGAACTAAATGAACGGAAGGCAGTGACTGCTTGTGTGTGTGTGGATGAAAGGATGAGAAGGTGTGTAACTGATGCAAGAGTATATAGAGGTTGGGGGAGTGGACTTTCGGACCACCACTTGGTGGTGGTCAGGATCAAAGCCAAACAAAATGGAGAAATAGAAGAAGAGAAGGACAAGAGGGCGTATTTCTTACAACGAGGGTAGAATAGTTACAAGAGGATGGAGAAAAGGCAGAACATAAGAGGGAAGTGGAGGAGCGATTGGGTAAATATAGATTGGAGCAGATGTGGAAGGTGTATTCACAGAAGAAATCTGTGCAGCGTGTGAGGTGGTGTGTGGGATCAAGAGAAGACAAAAGGGGATGCAGTGAACAGAATGGTGGACTGAAGAGGAGAGAGAGGCTGTGGCACAAAAGAAGACAGTACATAGTGAGTGGATGAGAAACAGGGACGTTGAAGAAGTTGAGAGACGGAAAAGAGAGTTATATGTAGAGAGGAAGAGAGAAGTGAAAAGATTAGAGTATAAAGAGAGTGGATAAGGAATTAGGAAGGAATTTGAGTGAAAAGTGGAGGGACTGTAAGAAAATGTTCTGGAAAAAGGTAAAGAGAGTTAGACAGGGTGCAAAGAAGTTAGCTGGGGAGTGAAATATAAAAATGGTAGATTACTAGTGGAAAAGGGAGAAAAAGTGAGCAGATGGAGAAAACACTTTAATGAATTGTTGACCATAAAGAATGAAAGTAATACAAGTATAAGTGTCCGGGGAAAGGCTGGGAGAAGAGAGGATGACATTAGTAGGATGGAAGTTGTGGAAGCAATGAAGTTAAAATGGGGAAAGCCTCAGGAATTGAGTGTGTGTGTGAAATGCTAAAGCATGGGGGAGAGATAGTACCAGAATGGATGTGGAAGATGTCCAGATTGGCCTGGGAGGAGGGAAGGGTCCCGGAGGATTGGAAGTCAGGTATAACTGTTCCTCTGTACAAAGGAAAGAGGGGAAAAAGAAGTGTGTGGTAATCACAGGGGCATTTGCCTTCTTAGTGTAATAGGAAAAGTATATGGTAGGATACTTATTGACAGTTAGGGAAATAACACAGGAATTAGTTGGAGAAGAACAGGGAGGTTTTAGGAAGGGAAAAGGATATGTAGATCAGATATTCATTTTAAGATCTTTAGTGGAAAAGTTTCTAGAGAAGGGAAAGAAGTGGTATGCAGCCTTCACGGGTCTGGGGAAAGCATATGACAGGGTGGACAGACAACTATTATGGAAAGTATTAAGAATATATGGAGTAGATGGGAAGTTGTAGGCCGTGAAGTGTATGTATGAGAGTGCCAAGGCTGCGCTGCGTGTGGATGGTGAACTGAGTAAATTTATGTATTTGAAGGTTGGATTGAAACAAGGATGTGTCCTGTCTCCATGGTTGTTCAATCTGTATATGGATGGGGTTATAAAAGAGATAGAAGGCAGGGCAGTGGATGTTGGAGTGGCCCCAGTAAGAGAGGGCAGTGTTTGGAAACTCCCTATACTGTTGTTTGTAGATGATACTGTGTTGTTAAGTGAAGACGAAGGGGAGCTGCAAGGCTTGTTGGATGAGTTTGGGAGAGTGTGTAAGAAATGGAACCTAAAGGTGAATATAGGGAAGAGTAAAGTTATGGTCTTCGAGAGAAGTGAAGTGACGTTGGAATAAGTTCGTTCCCTTTTCCGTGGACTAAGGTGTTTGTAACACTGCTCAATGGAGAGCTATCCCCTTCTCCTCCCTTCCTCATAGTCCCACACTCCCACCCAATCCCCCCACTTTTCTCTCCGACCCCATAACCCCACCCGATACCCTTCATACTCTCGCTCACAGCCAGCAAGGAGTTTATGTACTTCAAGCACCTCTCTAATCATGTGTAGTCCGAACAACTAATAAAGGAATAGTACAGTATATATCATAAACTAAGTAGGGAAAAGGTTTACTACACTGTGAGAGAGAGAGAGAGAGAGAGAGAGAGAGAGAGAGAGAGAGAGAGAGAGAGAGAGTCAAAACACTGGGAGCAACAGGCGGAGAGGGAGAACAAGTGGAAAAATGAGAAATGAGAGGACAGTTACGGAAAAAATAAGAAGGGGAGAGGCAAGGAGAGGACAACGAGAGCTAAAAAAAGAGAGAGACAGAATGAGAAGAGACAGTGATAGGCGAAATGAGATACAATCAGTGTTAAAGGGAAAGAAAAAGGGAGATGTGAATACAAAGGGAGACAGGGAAGTAGACAAAAGGGGAGACAGCTGAGAGAAAATGGGAATGGAGCAAACATAGAAACAGGGATAACTAATGGAGAAAGTGGGAAAGAGAGCTACGGAACGAAATACTGGGAACGATAATGAGAAAAAATAGAAAAGGCGGCAAGGTAACAGGGAGGAGGAAGAAAGTGTGTTATTCTGACAAGGACGCAGGGAAAGAACTAAGCAGGATAAGTAGAACGAATGTAACGTTCAAGTAAAATGGGAAGAAACAGAGACATAAGAGAAATTTGCAGAAAGTAGAGATTAAGGGTGTGAAGAAAATAGGTTAATTTTAGGGCAAGAAAGAGGAGGAGGATGTTAAGAAGGGAAGACAAGGGGAGAGAGAGGAAGGGAGGGAGGGAAAGACAGTGGGAAGAGTGGAAGGAAAGAAGATATTTCGGGTGACGGAGAGACGGAGGGAGGAGAGAGAAAAAGGGCATGCAGTTATTGCTGGGGGAAGAAAGCAGTGAAGGAAATGGATTTAGTACAAGTAAAGAAATACGGAGAGAGTAATGGAGAAAAAAGGTAAGATATGTGACAGATGAAAAAAGTATGACAAAGTTGTGACACAGGGAGGGAGAAAGAAAAGATGAGTAAGGTAGGGAGGGAGTGACAGAGGGGGAGAAAGACGAAGGAAAGGAAAGAGAGAGGGAGGAAGGTAGGGACTGAGCAGATAGATATAAAGAAAGAGGAAGGAGGGGAAAGGAAAGAGAGAAAGAGAGAGAGAGACAAAGGATCCAGAAATAAAGAGAGAGAGAGAGAGAGAGAGAGAGAGAGAGAGTGGGGGGGGAGCACACAGACAGGCACAGACAGATAGGTCGACAAATATTCAAAGTGTGTGTGTGTGTGTGTGTGTGTGTGTGTGTTCACTCCTATTACACTTCCATTTTTTCACCTGCGTTTTCTTCCTCTTTGCTTCAGTTTCTTCTCTCACTCACTCTATTTTTTTTTATCAGGATTTCTCCTAATTGTTCTTACCATTCCAAGTCTCTCTCTCTCTTCCAGTATTCTCTTCTTCCCCTCTTTTCCTTCTCACTCTTCTTTCCACCTCTCTTTCTTTTCCCCATCTTACATTTTACTTTCTCTCTCTCTCTCTCTCTTTCTCTCTAGGAATAAAGAGATTGTTCTCACAGTCTATACCTCCTTAATAAGGACACTTCCTGAGTTGCTGTGGAATTTCGGTCGCTTGGAAAAGACATATGCAGACTTATAAAGAGTTCAGGAGACTATATGTGCGTCCACACTGGCGACATTTGGTCTCCAGACAAGTTGAAAACACTGCGCTATACACCGCAGTCGACATTTGGATACATATCTACAACAATGTATGTAACAGTGCAGGTAAAAATATTGGCAAAATGTTGGCAACAAGAGGCGACTTGGTGAGGCATGAAGGTCATGTTGGCATGCAAGGACGCCTTGGCAGCAGCTGCGGCAGTAATTATTTTGTGTGGGCATCCGAGGAGACGCCGACGTAGAGTCTGGGAGAGACCGTCCTTATTACATAACAGGATCAATGCGGGACAGCTGGGTCTCGTGCACAATTTAACAGAGGATAATGCCTGTCTTTTGCCACCTACAGTACAAGAAAAAGGAGTATTCCATAATTTCTTTCATTTATCCAGATCTGAGTTCAAGCATTTGTTGCGCATGATTGACACACAGAGTAGTAAACATGACACAAGCTTTAGGCAGCCAATATCGGCCAAGACCGCCTTGCTGTGACATTGCTGTATGCCAGTATTTCCAACTGTGTATTATGTAACCAAAGTAGTGTACTGTGTATGAGACAAAATAAAATAACTGTAGTACAATGATAAACATATTTTCTTACCTCGATTCCAGCGTCTTATGTCCTGTGTGGCTTGTGTTTCTCTGCCAGAAACAACATGCTGTTGAATGCAAACCACTGGCTCCTGAACGCCTCATAAGCTCCATTACCAGATTTTCTCTTTTTTTTCTCAGTTCTCTTCTGATCTAACTAATTAAGTTTTTCATTTTTTTTTTCGGCCTCACCTTTCTCCACCTACAGAATTTCTGCAATCTTTCACCAAGCATCTGCCCTCTTAAATTTGTGCCTGTAAAGTACATGGGTGGGATCCCAGAGTAGAGTGTGTCCCTGGTAACTATCTATTAATTGTACCGTCTGCTCTCTGGTCCACTCCATAGTTTGCTCCGTAGTCCAACCTGAGTACCTGACGCCGCCGTTGTTGGTATGTGTGTCTGCTTAGTTATCTCCCCCAACCACGTTGACTCGTCCACATCAGGGTTGCCAACATATCACCTACAGATTAATACCAACATGTCTGCAACACTGTATCATTATCAATGTGACACGTTGTTGCCTACTATGTTGTATTTTGTGTTGCAGACGTGTTTTGTCGCCAGTGTGGACTGTGGGACTTTTTTAGTAGAAACTCGTAGACTACGGAGTTAGCTCATTAAAGCGTTTAAAATCTAAATCGGTTTCACAATCTTTACACAGAAAGTTGCTTACTCTTAACACGGACTCGGCATTCAGCCATGGTTGGAAGCCGTAGATGAAAAAAATATATACCACCAGAATTTCGTGAAAACTTTTTCACAAGCAAGATCTGCTCCACATGGAACTGACTCAACATGGCCGTTGTTAACACTACAGTAGAGAAGGGATTCATCGGTAGAATCTTACACTAGAATGAATGTGAACTGGATATGCATTCCCAGGCAAACAAGAAGTACCGGTATCTCCACGGTTTGGGCTGCATAGTCATTAAGATACTTTTCCTTCTAACTCCTATCTCTCTCTCTCTGTAAAAGAGATGTCTACTACCGCAACATTTAATCACAGCAGATTTATTGTGTGTGTGTGTGTGTGTGTGTGTGTGTGTGTGTGTGTGTGTGTGTGTGTGTGTGTGTGTAAACGAGGTGTCTACTGCCGCAACATTTAATCACAGCAGATTTATTATCTCTCTCTCTCTCTCTCACACAGTGTAGTAAACCTTTTCCCTACTTAGTTTATGATATATACTGTACTACTCCTTAATTAGTTGTTCGGACTATACGTGATTAGGGAGGAGCTTGAAGTACAAAAACCCCTTGCTGGCTGTGAGCGAGAGTATGAAGGGTATCGGGTGGGGTTATGGGGTCGGAGAGAAAAGTGGGGGGATTGGGTGGGAGTGTGGGACTATGAGGAAGGGAGGAGGAGGGGATAGCTCTCCATCGAGCACTGTTACAAACACGGAAAAGGAAGCGAACTTATTCCGACGTCTGTACAGTGAGATTGGATGGGAGGGAAATGGAGAATGTGAGTGCGTTTAAGTACCTGGGTAGTGTGATGAGTAAGGGTGGAAGTTTAGAGGGTGAAGCGGTTGAAAGGGTGCAGCAGGGAAGACAGGTTGCTGGTTCCTTGAAAGCAGTGATAAGAGACAGGGAAGTGAGCATGGAAGTGAAAAAGCTACTACATGACAGTATTGTGATACCAACTCAAACGTATGGAAGTGAAGCTTGGAGAGACAAAGGTCAAGAGTGAGGGCATGTGGAGTCACATGGAGAGACAGGCTGACTAATAAGGAACGGAAGGAATGTTGTTGTGTGGATGCGGATGTGATACGAAGCGTTAGGAGAAACAAATTAAGGTGGTTTGGCCATGTGGAGAGGATGGAGAGTGAGAGACTGACGAGGAGAGTGTGAGTGAGGTGGAGGGGGGGAGAGGGAGAGGGAGGCCAAGGATGAAAAGGAGGGATGCAGTGGAGAGGTATATGAGAGAGGGGGTGTGAGCTGGGAGCAGGGCAGGGAAATGGCGAGGGACAGCGACATGGAGGCGATTTGTTTGTGGCCACCCCTTACGGGATTAAGGCATCTGGCAATAGATAGAGAGATAGACTTACCGTCATCTCTATATATTGCTCTCTCTCTCTCTCTCTCTCTCTCTCTCTCTCTCTCTCTCTCTCTCTCTCTCTCTCCTCTCCATGTATCTTTCTTATCATCTCTCCCCGCCTCATTCTTGCTTCCAGTCAAAAATAATTTCTCTTTGCGTCTCTTCCAATTCCCTCCCTCCTCCCACTCTTTGATTTCTTATCACTTTTCGCCGCTCCTTTTTTTCTTCCTAACTCATAAACTGTGTGTGTGTGTGTGTGTGTGTGTGTGTGTGTGTGTGTGTGTGTGTGTGTGTGTGTGTGTAAGTACAGTAAATGGGCGAAGCACTGCACACAACTGAATTTGTGAGAACAGTAACTGGCTGAAGGAGATACAAACCTGAATGTGTGAGTACAATAACTGGGTGAAGCACATACACACTTAAATGTGTTAGAGTACAGTAAATGAGTGAAGCACATACAAACCTAAATGTGTAGAACAGTACAGTAACTGAATGAAGCACATACAGACCTGAATGAGTAGGAGTACAGTACAGTAAACATACAGACCTAAATGTGCAAAGCACAGTAAGTGGGTGAAGTACATACAGAACTGAATGTGTGAGAGTACGAGTACAGTAATGGGTGAAGCACATACAGAAATGAATGTGTACAAGTACAGTAAGTGGGTGAAGCACATACAGAAATGAATGTGAGAGTACAGTAAGTGGGTGAATCACATACAGAACTGAATGTGTACAAGTACAGTAAGTGGGTGAAGTACATACTGAACTGAATGTGTACAAGTACAGTAAGTGGGTGAATCACATACAGAACTGAATGTATACAAGTACAGTAAGTGGGTGAATCACATACAGAGCTGAATGTGTACAAGTACAGTAAGTGGGTGAAGTACATACAGAACTGAATGTGTACAAGTACAGTAAGTGGGTGAAGCACATACAGAACTGAATGTGTGAGAGTACAGTAAATGGGTGAAGCACATACAGAACTGAATGTGAGAGTACAGTAAGTGGGTGAAGTACATACAGAAATGAATGTGTACAAGTACAGTAAGTGGGTGAATCACATACAGAAATGAATGTGTACAAGTAAAGTAAGTGGGTGAATCACATACAGAACTGGATGTGTGAGTAGCTACAGTACGACGGTGATGCACATTCAGAACTGAATGTGTAAATGTACAGTGAGCAGGTGAAGCGCATTAAGAAGTGAATGTATGAGGGTACAATAAGTCTGGTACTATTCTTGTTTCCGCCCATAACTGACCTGGTTATTTTGGCAATGCTCTATAATGGGTCCGTATGTTATGTCATCACACTTGATATCTTCCATCATGGCAGATGTAAACAAGCATCAGGGTACAGAAAAAAAAAAAATGCATTCAATCTTCACAGCTGTATTGACATATGATTGAGAGAAACACTTATGACTAAACTACCTTTGCTTTTGCAATGGAATCTAAAAAAAAAAAATTGCATGCAATCTTCACAGCTGTACTGACAGACGTGATGATGATCGAGAGAAACACTTAAGACTAACCTGCCTTTGCTTTCGCTAAACATTCACCAGGTTGCCAAAGATGTTCAAAATCTGGGAGAAAACACTAAAAGTGAAGAAAGAAAGGAGATGCTTATGCCTTGCTCTGCTGAAGCAAAATTAATCAGGAGAGCATGTCAATGAGAATATTACTTCTCAGTACCAAATACTTCTGTTGTACCGTAAATCATTCCCCACACTGATGGAGTAAATACATCGATATGCATTAGCTTGGGGAGGCAGAGGCTGAATTGGCAGAGAGGCGGCCTGCAGTCTTGATGGACCCATGTTCGAATCCTGGGTGGGGCAGGGAACAATTTAAGGATTTGAATTCCATACAAAGCAGACTTTCCTGATCTACCAGATGACCCGCCGACATGTCGTAAAAACACCCCCGCTAATACCAATATACCAGTCCTGTATGAGACAGCCCTAGCATGTACTCAATATGGACGGTGGGTGTTAGCGCCGAAGTGGTGACATATAGAGGTGTAGGAGGACTACTGGGCCTTGGGATAGGCTACTGCCCACGAGATATAGGCCCTGAAGCCTTTGCCCAGGGTCGGACACACACACACACACACACACACACACACACACACAAAACTACTGGAAATGAAAGCTAACCTACCTTTGCTTTCACGAAACATTCCTCAGTAACTGGCCGTGACTGCATGTCTGTAACACATCCAAAAACCATCTGGTTGTAACTATCAAGAGTTCTGAATTTTTCCTCCACAATGCTCCTTCTCTTCTTGTTCAAAGTCGTCACTATACTGTACATTTCTGGAGCTCTGAACGAACTCTTGCTGACACCATAAAAACAAATATTCTGTTGGACACCGTGCAGTGTAAATTAACCTAAATGTTTACATAATTTCCTTTAAACATGGTGGTAAATCCACATTGATAACATCAGTGCAGACTCTATAATTTACAGCCTGGTTAGATCTCATCTGTACAAACACCTTTTCTCCTATGACACTTCAATCACAAGTTAATAATAATGGAGCTGGCAACATTTTTACTCTGGCCAGGACGAGAATCACATGAATCACTCTAGCCAACCACCAGTTGGCCCAGTTTCTGCCTGGCAACTCAGTTTCACTTTGGCCATAATGGTCAGAGTAAATGTACGGTCAAATATACAAAAAAAAACACTTTTCAGGACATCCCCCACAAACACGCCACTCAGCCTAGAATGTATGTATGCAAATGTAGACAGCATCCTAAATATGGTTGATGAATGTGAAATTGAACAGCACAGACCCTACCACAGTTTGCTTGACAGCAACTAAGTTGCATGAAAGTAAAAACTCAACAGAAATTTTTGACATAAGCAAATTCCAAGTTTATCGAAGAGACAAAGTAAATCAGACTGCACCAGTTGGGGGAAAGGTCATAATAATTAAGAATTATGTAATATTATCTGATTCTAAAAAATCATCAGCTAAATGGTCATATATATAATGGAGCAGTGTGGTATAAGATTATATTAGAGGAAAAAATAATACTAATAGGTGCCATCTACAGACCACCATCAAGTATTAGAGATATGAACAATTTACTGTCTGACCTGATTAAATCTGGTGGAGAATATGACTGAGTTTTCCAAGTGCTGATCTGTGGCGACTTTAATGAGACAAACTGGGTCAATAATGAAGTGAAAGCAAAAGGACAACATATAGGGGATGCAAGAAATTTTTGGGATAGTATTAATGACTTTTCTGATCCAGCACATTACAGAAGCTACCCATAACACTGACAGTGATACTCCCACATTCCTGGACATGATAGTTTCTAGAAATACAAATGATATTGAGAACATAAACCTTGACCCACCAAATGGAAAGAGCCACTATGCTACAGTACAGTTTGACTTCTCATTAGAGTACGGCTAAACCCAGGATTGTGACAGTACCATAATCAAGTTTGATTTTCATAAAGGAAGGTACACAGAAATATGGAAACAGCTACTGTACTTGAAACTGAATGGATAGGTGAATTTACTGGAAAATCTACTGAGGAAATGTATATGTATCTTGTCAGTATTTTCAAGGAAAGCAGTAATAAGTGTTTGGCCAAGAAGTACTGTGATAATGCTGTAGCAAAACCCAAGCGTAAGTGGATGACATATTTAAAAAAAAATAAAAATAAAAAAAAAAAATAAAAAATAAAAGCTAAAGAAGCAGCATGGAAAATGCTTAAAGCCTGGAAAACAAACCTCAAGATACAGGTATACAGGCAGGAGAGAAATAAAGCAACAAGAAAGGTGAAACATCCAAAGAAGTATTTCATAAAGAAACTGTGTAAGGACATTATGACATCCCTCAAACACTTCTGGAGTTATGTCAGGAGCAAGACGTCACTGAAAGACAGTTGTGCAGGTAATGATGACCAGTGGGGGAGTAACACAGAATGGCCAAAAAACTGTGAACGAGTTTAATAAAGCCCATCAGAGGGTTTATGTAGAACAAAACCAAAGCAACTTACCGGCAGTAAACAGTTCTTACCATGGTCCGATTCTTGATGACATAAATGTACTTAAATGTAGAGGTGATTGAGAAACTCTAAATGGGAGTAAATGCAAATAAAAAGTCAATGGGCCCTGATGGCATTCATCCCAGGTTGTTGAAGGAATGTTTCAAAGAGCTGGCTATAACCATTACCCTCATATCAAGACAGTTACTTGACACAGGAACAGTACCTTCTGTATGGAGACTAGCTGCAGTCTTCCCAGTATTTAAAAAGGGTGACAGGCTGTCACCACTAAGCTACCGACCAGTGTCCTTAACTTATGTAATATGCAAGGTATGTGAAATAATCATTCAGCATGCTTTAGTAGATCATCTTGAAAACAATAATTTAATAAAAGACAAGTCTGCATGGATTAAGAAATAAGTGAAGTACCCTTACTAATTTGTTGACCTACATGGAAATAATTACAGCATCCACTGATCAGCAAATTCCTGTTGATGTCAACTACCTAGACTGTTGTAAAGCATTTGATACTGTTCCCTATGCAAGACTAGTAACAAAACTGGAAAGTTATGGAATAAGAATGGATTAGAGACTTCCTGCAAAACCGAGAACAGTATGCAGAAATAAGAGATGTAATGCCAGATGGTCTGCAAGTGACATCAGGAGTACCACAGGGATCAGTTATTGGACCTATTTTGCTTTTAGTTTTTATCAATGATCCGGTGAGTGAACTGGAGTGCCCAACCTAAGTTTTAGCTTATGATACCAAAATCTTAAAGGACATAAATTCAGAAAATGATATAGGCTATTAACATTGCAAAGGGACCTCAACAGGATGCAGGACTGAAGTAGTAAATAGCTGTTGGAATTTAATGCAGAAAAGTGTGCCACCATGTATACTGGACACAGGAAACCAGGAGTAGTGTACAGCCTACATGGTAAGGACCTCAAGGCTACAAATTTAGAGAAAGACTTGGTGGTGCACATATCAACTAACCTAAAACCTGCCCAGCATATAGCTAGTGTTACTTCTAAAGCAAACAGAATGATTGGCTTTATCTGGAGATATTTCCCTAGCATGGGCAAGGACACGTGTAAGACTTTATACTGCACTCTGGTAAGGCCTCACCTTGAATATGCAGTGCAGAGCTCGTCCCCACATTAAGTCAAGGATATTCGGGATACGGAAGAGGTACAGAAGAGGATGAGAAAACTGGTGCCAAAACTTCAAGATCTTTGTTATGAAGAGAGATGCAACAACTTAGGACTGCCTATACTGTAAATGAGAAGACAAAGAGGAGATTTAATTGAAGTATATAAGATATTAAGAGGTATAGAAACATTGTCAAATGTCTTCTTTGAATACTGTGAGTGATACAAGATCACACTCAAGGAAACTGAAAAAGAGAGGTTACTGGAGGACACTAGTAAGACCAAATAGGTACTTTTAGCATAAGGACATTAATTGACTGGAACTACCTCTCTTAAGAAGTAGTAACTGCCCTATCTGTTATTGTCTTCAAGAAAAGACTAAATTAGTTTTGGAATTTAACAGAAAAAATTCTTAGTTTTACAAAAGAATATGAATGTACACACAGAAATTATAGGTAGGTAAAGTTTAAGCAAAGTAAATTTGATTATTGATGAGTGACAGAAAATTAAGGCCAATGAAATGTACGGTACACACTCAAGATGACTGTGAGATGGGAGCCACACAAGAACCTTGCATGCCTTTGAACTAGATGAGCATGAACTACCTAAGCATGGCCTCCCTGCCCAACAGGTGCTCTCACATCCATGCTCATTTTTCAAGAATGTGAGGCTGAAAACTATAACTGGATTTTGTTTTGGTTAGGACTGAACTGCATGGGGGGCTATATTATGATATATCTAAGTGGGATCAGGGCAGGTTAATGCCTTAAATAGCTCTCAAGTTACTAATGGGGGGGAGGGCATATCTCATAAACTGGCCATTTCTGATAGATATATAGTAGGCACCCACACTACGCGAGTTCAGAGTACGCGATCCTCACTGTACGTGAGAACCTATTTTTTCCCGAATTTTAGTGTATTTTTTAATGGTATACAAATCGAACTCGTTGTAGGCAAGACAGCAACGAAGAGTGGCCCAAATCTGGAGTTTACCCTGAGCACACGACATTGTCACCCCAAGAAGCGCCAACCACCAGTGATGAAGAGTGGAGACTTGTCGATGATGGAGCTCAGCTGGGTACTGTGTGCCCTAGATATATTCAAGGATGAATTCAAGAACATCGAACACTGTCAGTTGCAAGTGGAGGGAATGATGACTTCATTTTGAAGGGTTCATGAGCGAAGTGAGTGCATTAGCTACTGAAAGTGTCGAAAATGCTGGTGACGAGAGTGGTGTGTCAGGTGGTGTGGCGGGTGGTGCAGGTGTACGCTAGGGTTCTGAGAAAATTCGCCATTAAATCAATTCACCGTCAGACAACAATTAACTTGTTTCTTCCTCGCTGTAGTCGCCTTTGAATACCTATTCTAGCGTCACCCATAGCTGTCTTCATTAATGACGGCAAATTGCTGTTATTGTTGTGATGGCGAATTCTCCCGAAACCCACGCTAGGTGCCTCACCCTGCCTTGGATCACCTTCTTACCTCCATTAGGCCTGTTGTCTTCTTGGGTTAAGGTGAGCAGCCATATTTTTTGTGGTTTAGTTAAGCCATATCCTTGTTGATTTAGTAAAGCTATAATCTTTTTGGTTTACTTTATCTTAGGTAATATGTCTGTTTCCCTGTACAGTACAATATGTAGGTCTGAAAGGAGTCTCAAGGGTTGTCCATGAAGGGGGGTGCCGCCCATATGTAATTTTTCCCATAAGTTTATGTATTCAGAGTACACGAATTCCTAGTATGCAACGTCCTCTGCCACCCATATATTCGCTTACTATGGGGACCTACTGTATTTGTAAAAATATAAATCAGAAAACAGTGACTTATCACAAAAGTATGGGCTGAAACATAAAATTATCATAAACTGGTGGTGTTGTACAGACCTAAATATGTGAGAGTGCAGTAAAAGGTGATGTAATGTCAATGGCCACCAGATGTCAAGATAATGTGTCCTTGATCTTAATATTACAGAGATATAAGTTTTTTTTTATCTTGTCTGATCAATTGGAGAGACCCAGGAGGAGACAGAGAGAGAGAACAATGTTGGCGTTGTAGGAGAACGTCAGGGTAGGCCGTCTCTGTTCCGTTATCCTCTGCTTATTGTGAGGTGAGGTGATGAACAGGCAGATTGGGGTTGATGGAGTTTCATTATGTGACAGTTGCCTGACTGAAAAAGTTAAAGAGCTTGACGTGATCCGTTGTATTGTCAGGGGTAGTTTGTGCTAGCTGCTGCCCTCCCACTATCTCTCTAGCCCCTACTCTCCTTTCTCCTTCCTTCTTGTCTGGTTCTCTCTGGTTCTCTGAGATCCTACATGCGATTTCGAGGTATATATAAATCTGCCACGGCGTTTCGGTGACAAGTGTGTGTGCATGCTTCCAGCATGTGTTGGGGAGTGACATGCAGTGCACAGACATTCAGAAGGGCAGGGGCTCAGTTGAAAACAAGGGCACTCCCATAACATTTTTTTCATTAAATCCGCAATGCCATATAGGCTATATACCTGTATATGTATACACAGAGAAAATCTGTTAAAATGCCATGTGGTAAATATTCTTGAATTCTATTAAATTCAATGCATTATTTTCATATACAGTAGAACCTCTCTCATTCGGACTATGTAGGGGGGAAGGGTTGTCTGAATTAGCAGATTGTCCGGACCATCAGGGTAATCTCCAGTTCATACCAAAAACTATCTACATATGGTATGTTTGTTAATTATTAACATATGTGGCATATGTCAACCCTACGTAACTGCAAAAGATGAAAGGATACTAAAATAACCAAACTAATCATGTACGATAGTTTTGTATTGCATAATTTACAGGTAAGGCCGTCACAAGAAACTAGCCTACATTTTAAATTGTTGTAAGTGACTAAGGCCCGTGTGGGCAAAAAAATAAATTAATTAATTAACTGTAATATTTGGAATAAAAATAAAACTTATGTAGGCAAAAAATACATTGTCATCTTTGGCATATTGATAATGCCCATATGGGCAAGAAGCTAATGTTTGATGTACAAGTAAAGCACATTAAGTACAAAAAATAACCTACAGTAATCATTAAACACTGCAGAATATTCTGACCCATTTTTGTGTAAGCAAACTCCTGTGGAGTAAAAAAAAAAAAAAAAAAAAAAAAAAAAAAAAAAAGTGTGTGTTGTGTGGTGTGGAACAACTACAGGTAGCCACAGTCGCCTTGTGCTCACAATTGTCCTCTGCAGTTTATATAAATTATGATCGTACAATACTAGTGTTCGAAGCCAGAGTTACCAGCCATCATAGCTACCATTTGACATATCCATAGCAAGGAACCGTTAGGCAGTCATGAAAAAATAATGCATTACGACATCCATTTGCGGTGCACTGCTGCACCGTTGTCTTGAGGAGTGCGGGGTTGCTATGACAACCACGCAAACGCCTGACTTCGTACTGTTGCTCACACGTTTCTGCAATTTATGTTTTACATTCATGTTGCTTGCAAGAAATACCGCATGCCCATCAAAATACAATATGTTAAACTCTATTGAAACCAATATTTGTCACGTCGAGTAATCATCCCTAATGAAGTCTTGTGATGAGAAATTACAAAAAACTGTGCTGTGGTAGCATCGGGTGGCTGGTGGTGTAGTGTGGTGAGAATGTGGAGCATCCATGCGTTACACAAGGCCAAACATCTGTTGACTGCACTGACCCTTCCATAATTTATAAAATGACAACAGCACTGTACTCACATAAAATCGAGCAACAGATTACAATATGCGGTAGAGGACCTGCGAAGACAACAAAATGAATAGTAAAATAACAGCCCTCAGTGCATAATCTCAACTTGTCCTTCAACGTGGGGAGTGAGGTGCAGTTGACCTTTATAATCATGATGCTATAAGTAATAAAAAATAAAATAAATTAATCAGAAATAAACTGATATGGAAATTAATTGATACTGGTTACTTACTAGTTATGTGTTATGTGGAGGGTTGAGGCTCTGTAGAAGCAGACTGTGATGAAGGACATGGGTTGAAGAAGTTATCAATCTTCGTTTGTGTCTTCCTATTCCACTGCTCCTTAATTACTATATCTCGTAGAGTACTCATATGCTCGTAGTAATGATTCATGTTGCTGTAGGGGCAGTGATCAAGGAATTTCACTAGCCAATCCATGTGTTCCTGGGCTTGTGACAATGGTAATTTTTCAGGAAGATCATCATCATCACTGTTATCATCAGGGCTATCAACATTATCAGCTCCTACAACACTGTCTGCAATTTCTTTACCTGTTAGGTTTTGGCATCCAGGATCATCACCATCTTCATCCAACCATTCGTCCACATCCAAGAGGGTTAAGGTCTCCCCATCAGCCAACAGAGTTTTATGACAATCCTGAGGTTGGAATCCTTCGAAGTCAAATTCAACATCGTCTGAATACCGCAACTGTTTCCACGCATTTGATAAAGTAGTGGTTTTCAATTCTCTGCAAGTCTTTGCCCAGTTAAATATCATCGACTTAAGGTTGTAATTTCTAAGATTTTTGAGTGTCCTCTTGCCCCTTGTGTCACCAAATCTGTCCTCACTCGATTCCAACATCACCATTACTTCCTCCAAAAACTTTCTTCTGTAAAGTCTCTTACAGGCCACGATGATACCTTGGTCCACAGGTTGAATAAGAGAGGTTGTATTGGGTGGCAGAGCAAGACACCTAATTTTTCCATCTCTGCTACACAGTTTTTCAATGTTCGAGTGTGATGGGGCATTATCAAGAAGCAGTAAAGCCTTAACATTTTTGTGGGAATTTTAAGCACCTCTGTTTGATATTTTCTTACCTCAGGATCAAAATGATGGTAAAATCAGTCTGATGTTATCTCTCCAGTAAACCATGGATTTGCACTGCTGTAATATTGCACTGGGAGCTCATGCATGATATCTTTGATAGCTCGAGGTTGTTTTGATTTGCCAACAAGGACAGGCTTGAGCATGTGGCTGCCGTCGGCATTTGCGCATACGAGTGCTGATACTCTCTCCTTGCTTAATTTTCTCCCAGGGATTTTGGCTTCATTCACTGATGCCTGGGTATTTTCTGGCAAGGATCTCCAGAATATACCAGTTTCGTCTGCATTATAAACCTGACACAGACGTAAATCTAAACTAACAATGATGCCATTCAGTTTTTTTCGGAACGGTTCCACAGCTGCAGCATCAGCACTCAGGGATTCTCCACACACCTTCTTGTTCCTTACATTATGTCGTTTCCTAAATCTCCATAACCATCCACAGCTAGCTTTGAAACTGTTATGACCAAGATGTTTGGCGAGCCTTTCTGCTGCAGACTGGAGTTCAATTCCTCTCACTACCACTCCACATGATCGCTGCTGTACGTACCATTTATAAACAGCCTCTTCTAGATTCTTGTCCAATGGCATTTTTAGAATTTTTCTTTTATTTTCACCACAGTCACTGTTTGTAACATCAAATTTTAAAGCAAACTGTCTAATCTTATCTTTGTTTTTCTTGATGTTCGACACAGTTTGTTTGCCGATACCAAACTCGTTCATGAGTTTTCCTGGAGGAACACCAGCCTCTAGTTTATCCAGTATTTTCACTTTATCTGCAATACTTAGTGTTACATGCTTCCTTTTAACACCTTTATTCACTGCAGAAGCTACACTTGCATTAAGGGTCATGGTAAGGAGGATTAACTTTTGAAATACAGCGTAAAAATATAAATGGTTGGTGAACTACTTGATGGAACGAATGCTAGCGTGTGTTTAAACAGGCGCCCATGTTGTGACCTAGCGTGGTCCGAGACTAAACGAATGACGATCGCTTTCTGTACTGATACTGAAAATGACTTTAGAATTACTTTCAACATATTTATGGAGCTTATTGTTTTAAATTCTGTCCAAATTAACAGAAATCCAGATCAAAGGGGTCCGGACCAAAGAGGTTCTACTGTATAAAGCTGATTAAAGGAAATAAATGGAAATTTGTTGTAAAAAGGTATTTTTTTACTCCAAGATTTTCAAAAGATATGTACGGTAATAAATAATAATATTACTCCTGACTTAAAGGGATGCTAGTCACTCATTACAAAAATTGTTTTTCCACTGAATCAATTGTGGGTGATATGATAATGCTGGTAGCAATATCCTACAAACTTAACATAACTGGCAACAACACACCAGCCCCTCTCCTCCCTCTCTACTCTCTGGCAAGCCATAAAATTTTAATTTAATCCTTAATTTACAGTCGATCTGAGCAAAAGAATTGCAGGAATGCATGACGATGTTAAAGAATCAATAGACTACGTAAAGTTTCTTCTTAAAACTCATTTGTACTGATAGGATATGGGATTTTTATGTACAGTTCAGTATGAGCTAATAATACTCGTCTCCCATCATCCAGCGAAGCTCTCAACCAATGGCACATGCCAGCCACGAAACTTTTACACTTAACCCCTGAACCGCGGGGTTGTTTTTGCTTGACTTGCGTGTCTCGAGGGCATATTCGTGCTCCAACAGACTCTCTAAAAATATCTGCCAAAATCAGTTATTAGTCCTAGAATATTAAAATTATATATGCATATGGCACATACCTTTAGCTTTCTCCTGGGATGTTTGTTGAGCTTTCGTCGAGTACCGTAGGACTTGTGGAGACCTCTGAAGTTGGGTAACGAAGTCTCCACTTTACACTTCCCGACAACCCGTAATATGATTACCACAGCCTGATATTATCACTAGAAACACTATTCTATGATTCTCAAATAGTTTGGAATCCATACTCCAAAAAAAAAAACCACTGTGAAAGCAATGAAAATTACGAGCGCGTATGACCTTCCCACTTGCACTCGTTCGCCGCTGGTGTTCTGTCATTTATTATTCATAAAAACACTCACACTTTATATTTCTATTACTATATAACACTTATATATATCTACAGTCTTTATCCATAAGTTTTCTTCAGTAATAGTAGTTTATTGTCACTGTAGGCATTCAATTTCTCTTTCAGTAAAATACGTAGCATTCACTTTCTCGTCCTGTATACTAGTGTTGAGAGTGAATCTGTCATCTTTACTTCCACTTTCATAACTCATAGTATACATATATGCTAGAGTGAAACTTTCACTTTCATTACTCCTAGTATATATACTCGTATTCTTATATTACTACTCATTTACATATCTATTTACATTCTCTATTTTATTTACATTTCTATTTTATTTACACTGTGTTATCCACTGTCACTTGCAGTGAATTAAAAAACTATTTTCCACTGTTCACTTATATTTATATTCATTGCTTTCACTTGCTGTTTACACATTATTTACACATCATTTACATTTCCACTTGCACTGTTTTACTCACCAGAAAGATCGTAGTCACTATCTATCATTTTCATTGACAAATTAGCCAGTTGACGTTCCACAGCAGTCACTTAGCCCTTTACCTCTTTCCACACGAGGTTTAGTAGGGGGTAGAGGTCACAGGGCCCCTACATGGGGCTAAAAAGCGGCGGAATTGGACAGGCGTGAATCCGACGTGGTTTCACCTTGAAAGACGACAATAAACTGAATACAGTGTGGTGGCCTAGCCGCCTAGGGGGAGTGCAATGCTGCCAATGTCAGCCTGGTGACAGCTGCTAATATATAAGCTATGAAATGATTGGCAGGAAATCTAGACAATACATAATGAACTAGGTAGTTCCAGGTGAATGTAAATATCACTTAGGCTTCTCCCTTCCTTTCTTATATATATTTTTATTACAAGAACAGATTATACGGCATATTTCAAGGGGAAATAAACAGCGAAAATTAGAGAACGAGTGCACGTGAGGTGTTGTCAGGTGATAATTAGCCAATTGCAGGTGTATGGCACTATCACTTACCTTATTTCTTTTCTGTATATATTATTTGGTATAAGAATAGGGCATAGGGCTTATTTCAATGGATGAAATCAGTGGAAAATTCCAGGGAAGATTTACTTAGCATAGCACGGCCGGGCAGGCGAGAGGAGAGGGTAATGGAGGGGAGGTAAGAAGGGGAGTCAAGAATGGGGAGAAATGGCTAAATTGTCAACAATGGATGGGAGTACAGATGAGATTAGGAGTGCTGACTAGTCTTGGACATTGGCTGTACTGATAGATGATACAAGCCACCACTTGAAAGCCCGGGTGAATTCAAAATAACAGAATCACAAAAGTGACGCCCTGCAGTATGATCTCTTGCTCCCAAGGGTCACGAAAGTGACGCCCCGCAGTTAAGGGGTTAAACAGCCGAATGCAAGGTACTGAACTGGGGTCGCAAAGAGTATATGATATAGAAGAAACTATACTCAAAATTGCATGATAGATCATTGGTGTAAGTTTTTGTCATGTCGCATTACACCCTGTATATGATAAATATAGCTTAGAAAACAGGACAATATGAGCTTGACTAAATAATAAAAAAACACAATTAGGTAAGAACTATTAGGTAAGCACACACACACACACACACACTTGTTATGATATGGTACCTTGCTCTAAAATAACTGTGACATGTGAAATGCGCCCAGATGCAACTTAAGAATACTGTTTTTACTTTGCCAACAAGTGCTGGAGACAGCAGCGTAGAAATCCGCAATTACGAGGTGGGGGCAAATCCTACTCTGAGGAGGCCCACTGCTCTACAGTGAGCACATGTTAAATAATGTGATATATTAACCCTCTCGCACACGATGTTTCAATAAGTTTTCCGACGCACGACCTTATCTGCGAAGCCGCCCGGCCCGGCTGCCCACGCGCGGCAAATAACACGTATTCTCTCCTTATTTTCGCCACCCAAACATCAATATACTGCCATGAAACCTATGTCATTTTATTCGGCGATGTTTGTTCTAGCTGATAAGCACCACAAAAAAACAGGAAAACACGAATAAAACAACATTAGGCGGCCGTGAATAAAATTTCGCTACGTCACTTTCACTTCCCAACATCACCATTCGAGTGTTTTCCATCATACAGGAAAATATTATTAGAAGTTTTGATAGAGAATTTCATCGGCTTTCTAAAGAGACAAATCCGGTGTTGATATGATTTGTAGTTTTCGAGAAAATAGCCAAAAACTGAAAGCCATTTTTGAAAAAAAAATCAAGGAGCTCTAATATGGAAATTTTCTTGCAGATGTTATGTTTTTACTGCATAATATTATGCAGAATTTCACCAGCTTTCTAATGAGCACCTCTTGGTTTCCATACGCCTCATAGTTCTCAAGTAAATCGCCAGAAACGACTGGGAACTCACATCCGTACGTCACTTTCGTGATGTGCACACAGCATATGCAATATTCCTGCCTACGTAACAACAAATTCTTATCATAGATATTACATTGTTATGTCGTGTACATACATAGAATTTACTGCTCTTTACCATGGTTCTTATAGGAAATCGATACGTCCAATAGTTTTCGAGTAATTGGCCACCAAAGTGAGATTACTCCTCCGAGCACTTTCGACTCTACCGAAAGTCTGTTCCCCCAACTTTTCCAACAGAAAATGCTCCCAGAGGCTTATATTCTGCAAATGAACATACATAGAATTTACTGCTCTTTATCATGGTTCTTATGGGAAATCGATACGTCCAATAGTTTTGGAGTAATTGGACGACAAACGTAGAATACTCTTCCCCAACTGCACGCGAGATAAAAAACACTCCCTACCTCACCCATGGCTACATATTTTCGCTTGTCACGTTTTATCATTTTCTTTTTTTACTCAAAGTATATACGTAAAATATCATAAGGTTTTTGATAGTGCTGTCAGAAAGTTGACATGACCACTAGTCATTTTGCTAGGTTCTGACAAAGAAGCTGAACTTTCTTCCATCTCATATGTGTGTATGTAAAAAACATTATTTATTTGTGTAAAAATATTGAACTATAGAAATAGTCAATATACAGATCAACAAAATATGGATAACTCACTTCCTCCAGAGGTGTTGAGATGCTGGCAGTAGCTTGAAGATGAGGAGTTATGTAGTGTGTGAGCGTGTGCGTGTGTGGGTGAGCGTGTGGGTGTGTGTGAGTGTGTGTGCGTGTCTGTGGCTGCGGCGTATTTTCTTCTCTCCTTGCGATACATTTGCCTAAAACACATGTGATCCACACAATAGATTTCTCCACAAACATTCGCTGCACAACATACGTATGTATATGTGGCTGTGGCATATTTCTTGCCTCTGACACTTGCACTTTGTTTTAGCTAAGTCAGTGAATGCATGAAATATTTCTCTGTGAACACTCACTGCGACTCTATTGTATTGGCACACACCACACTCTTTCAAGAACACCCGCAGCATGTTTGACGTAAACAGTATTTCACACAATTCCATACGCATTTTCACTATCAGAATCACAATAATTCCATCACTAAACACCTCTAATTCTTCCTTCCCAACTATAAAAACTGTACATGATCCTGCCCCATTCCACACTATGGTACCATAATTTCACCAAGCCAGCCACAATATCTTTCACACAAAATACACTTTAGGCATTGGCTTCATTAAACACGTATTTGTAATCACGCCATGGGCCTTGGGGAGGGCGAGAGGCGAAACCCCGCAACAGTGAACACGCATATCGGCTCATAAGCCTAACGCTTCATAACGGACACAATTCCTTTTCGTGACACATATCTATGTTCCATCAACAATATCACATACAAATATTCTCATAAATATTGCATTATCACACTGAGTCCATAGGGGCTTTGGCTCAGGAAGGAGGGGGAGAATTAGTAGGAGTTTAAAGGGACTGAAGACACAACGCAACCCACCGCCTGGCTACTTGGAAGAGACTGAGGTATATTGCTATGTGCTGGGCCCAATGAGGCAGCTCAGTGTTGCCAATGCCTTACCATTGGAAAGCGCTATACTCGCCACAATGCGTCAAAATTTAATGCGATTTCGCCAGAAACTTAATTTTTGGCTAATTTTTTTGTGCTTAGGAACGCGATTCGAGTGACTGAACAAATTGAGAAAAACCACACAACACAGGAATCACGTGACTGTGCCTGAGAGGGTTAAATGGAGGCTGGGAGCAAGGGTCTTACTGGGAGGCCTCATATGGTTATAACACTGGCTGAAAAGGGTTGCCTTCCTGTGGTGGCACCAATATAACTGGCTGGCTCCACTGACCATTTATACAAATGTCAATCATCTCCCTCCCTGTCCACTCAAGAAGGAGGATGAAATACAGGAAAAGACAAACTTCAGCCTACAGTCCACCTAAGTTACATTCATGTGAGCCTGGCCATACAACAATAACAACAACCTGATCAGCAAATATTCATAGGGCAACTGCTTCTAAAATACTCCACAGAAAATAAGCTGAGCTCACATTCTCCTATGGTAGAGCTCAAAATGTCACTGAAGACCCGAGAGCCCTAACATATAAGCTATAACAGGCAAGCAGACCCTGGTGTTTAGTGCCTGACCCAAGGAAACAAGAATATTCCGTCGAATCCCAGTTTCGTACTGACTTATACACCATCTTTATCATCATCATGTCAGCTCTAATGCCCTCCAAAAAGAGGAAGTCCGTTACGAACAGGGAAAAAAGCATATCCCGGAAGTAGAGCAGCTTCCAACAATTAAATGGGCCAATCGGATCACTCAAGCTTTCAAAACGCTGTTTTGACTTCACAAGCAATACCACTTGCACGTATTTTTTTTTTTTTTTTTTTAAGAGATCCACTTCACATCCACCTGTGACATTGTCATTCCACGGACGTGGAGTGGTGTTTACTGTTTACCACTGTGTTTTATGCACATTTCACCACAAATAAATAGTAATATCATGGGCTTACATCATTTATCTGATCTTTCAATACTGAAAAATGATATGATCAAAAGAAGTAGACCCAAAAATTATACTGGATACAAAAATATGATTTTCTTACCTGAAAAGAGTGGTGTCGCAATACCAATTATAGACTTGAGTCCCTTATCAGCATGGCTGCAAAATTGTGCATGAGAATCTTGAAAGAGAGATGGATAAAATATTTGGAGGAGATGGACGTTTTGACAGAAAGTCAGTTTGGATTCAGAAATGGAAGGTTGTGTATCTCTAATTTGGTGAGCATCTACCGTACTTAAGAGCAACTGCCGTGCTACAGGAGAGAGATAGTTGGGTGGATTGTGTGTACTTAGATCTCGAGAAAGCCTTTGACAAGGTACCCCATAAGTTACCATACTCCTTTCGCAGCAAGAAGTCTGTTCAGGGTGTGGCAGAAGTTGGAATTCCCCTGAGTGCAACGTTGCCAATTTGACAACCAATTATCGGATTATCACTCTGTCTCCCTACCTACCCCCATCCCACCTGTTTCTCCCTCTCTATATATATACCCGGTATAAATATATATATATATATATATATGTATTGTATATATTTATTGTTTATTTTCAACTTTTTTTCCACACCACCTATGAGGTAAAAATCTAGGCGCATTTTATTTTTAAGAGGTTTCCCCTGTAGGTCTAATCCTCTCTCTGATCTTTAATCATAATCTTCTTCGTCATCAGAACTTTCTGTTATATTGACGACGAATGACTCTACAAAATGTTCAGCTGCTATGTCTTGTTGTGCTAGACAGGGAGTGACCCTGGGTCCCTCGCCGACCTCGGCATGGCAACATGGGAAAAAAGTGCTGCCACGTGTCATAGAATTCATTAAAATCGTTGTTATAATTCTAAAAAGTGATCCTTAATGTACTATATAGCTTCCTTTACTATATACAGAATATAAAAAACAATTTCAAATAGCACACGGATGGGAAATAAGAGAGAGAGAGGCATGTACTACGGTTGATTTGGCAGCATCGCCAGAGGTGATTCACCAGGTGGGCCCCACCCTGAACGGACTTCTTGCGGTGAAAGGACTATAATGTGGAAATTGGAGGACATGGAAGGACAGACAGGGAACCTCCTGAAGTGGGTGAGAGACTTCATTGGAGACCGACAGATGAGGACAGTAGCTACCAGTAATAAAGGACAGGATGTCAGGGTGGAGGGAAGTAATAAATGGAGTGCCACAGGGCTCGGTGCTGGCACTCGTAATGTTCCTGATTTACATAATCGACATGGTGGACGGAATGAACAGTTATGCAAGTCTGTTCGCAGACGATGCAGAGATCATGAGGCGAGGACTGTAGCCTACAATGCTACAGGAAGATCTGGACAGCATTTAGGCCTATGATTGGAGCTGGGTATGGCTAATGAAATTCAGTAAAAAAAAAAAAAAAAAAAAAAAAAAAAAAAAAAAAAAATAATGGAATTGGGTAAAACTACTAAGAGTTCATCACTGAATTAGGCTACTCGATGGGTAAGGAACCAGTCACAAAAGTGAGAGAAGATATGGACCAGGGAGTGTTGGTCCAGGGTAGGCTAATTTGTCACCCTAAAGACACATTAACAAAATTGTCAAAGAGACATTTAAGCTCCTGACAAACATAAGAACCAGGAATGGCATTCCAATGCATGGATGTGTAGATGGCAAAAATATTAATTGTGTCTCTGATCCTCCACAGGTCAGAATATGCAGCAGTGGTGTGGTCCCCACATAAAAAGATACCCGGTATAGCCAAGATCATGTAGCCTAAGTACAAAGGGCAGCAACCAAGATGGTCCCCAGCCTGGCAGATCAATCATGCACGGAAAGATTAGAAATGCTGGGTCTGCCTTCCTTTGAAGAAAGAAGAGAGAGGGATGACATGATTGCAGTGTTCATGGCCATGATGGAGTAGGCAAAACTGACAAAGATATGTTTGCATGGAATGGGGGAGCAACAAGAGGGCATGGAAAGTAATTGGAAAACACAAGTTGCTTTAAGGATATCAAGAAATACAGTTTTTCATACAGATGCCTTGACCTGTGGAACAGCCTGGACAAAGAGATCATCCAGTCCAAAAACTTAAATGAGTTTAACGCAAAGTTTGACTGGTTGAGACACGGAGACGGAACCCCATGAGCATAGTTCAATTCCTATACATCACTGCTAGGTAAATGCATCTAGGTAAATACATCCAGCTAGCTTGGACCAGGCCAGCTGATGAAGCAGATCAGTTTTCTTTTATACAAATCTTGGGGAGACTCAGCTAGATGGCTGGTATTCATCATAAACTGATTTGTACGCTACAAATTCACCACTCAGTGTGTATCCTTGAATAAAACAATACATAATAATCATGAGTTTATGAATAATTCTTTGTCTAAGAAACAAGCTTAAACATTTAACTTCTTATAATTGCATAAATCAGTAATCAAACAGATTAGGTCTTCTTCAACGACGTCTTAATGTCTTGATACATCATTTACATACTGTACTACAAGCATACATGTTACAGAATACTATAGATATACTGAAATATAATACTGTACCTTGGTCACCTCTCATCCTGGCCTCTGAGTCTGTGGTTGTTTACAAGTTGCAAACGATTGAAGAAGTGACGCCTTTTGCTCGGGGTTAATAAACTACAAATGAAGATGCAGTTCTTAACACTAATATATACGGTACTGAGTATGCATGTAATGGCATGCACATAATGAATATGACATTTACATTGATGTAAGAGAGTACAGTCAATAGGTTACCAGTAAGCATTAGAACCTGTACTGCATAGGTGATGTAACTATGAGAGTACAGTCAATAGGTTATCGGAAAGTACGGTACCAGTGCTGTATAGTTTGATGTAAGAGAGTACAGTCAATAGGTTACTCTACCACTAAGTACCAGTACTGCATGGCTTGATGTGAGAGTACAGTAAATAGGTCAAGTACCAGTACGGTACTACAGAGCTTGATGTGAGAAGAGTACAGTAAACAGGTCAAGTACCAGTACTGCATGGCTTGACGTGAGAGTACAGTAATACCGGTAGGTCAAGTCCCAGTATTGCATGGCTTGATGTGAGAGTACAGTAATACCAGTAGGTCAAGTAACTGTACTGCATGGCTTGATGTGAGAGTACAGTAAACAGGTCAAGTACCTGTACTGCATGGCTTGATGTGAGAGTACAGTAATACCAGTAGGTCAAGTACCTGTACTGCATGGCTTGATGTGAGAGTACAGTACACAGGTCAAGTACCTGTACTGCATGGCTTGATGTGAGAGTACAGTAAACAGGTCAAGTACCTGTACTGCATGGCTTGATGTGAGAGTACAGTAAGGTAAAGTACCAGTACTGCATGGCTTGATGTGAGAGTACAGTAAATAGGTCAAGTACCAGTACTACTCATTGATAGGGTTAGGCATATGACAGAGGAGCTAGTTGGAGAAGAACAAGGGGGATTTAGGAAGGGAAAAGGGTGTGTAGATCAGATATTTGTTCTAAGATGTTTAGTGGAGAAGTATCTAGAGAAGGGAAGGAAAGTGTATGCTGCCTTCATGGACTTGGAGAAAGCTTATGACAGAATAGATAGGCAAGGTATGTGGAAGGTATTAAGAATATATGGAGTGGAGGGGAAATTGTTGAGTACTGTGAAGAGTATGTACGAGGGAGCTAGGGCTACGGTGCGAGTGGATGGTGAGCTGAGTGAGTTCTTTGATCTCAATGTGGGACTGAAACAGGGGTGTGTGATGTCTCCATGGCTGTTTAATATATATATGGATGGGGTTGTAAAGGAGGTGCAAGGTAGGGCAGTGGATATGGGGCTGGCCCTAATGAATGAGGGTGAGATTTGGAAGCTTCTGGTGTTGCTGTTTGCTGATGATACAGTATTGTTGAGTGAAGATGAATGGGAGTTGCAAGGTTTGGTGAATGAATTTGGGACAGTGTGTAGGAGGAGGAAGCTGAAAGTTAATGTAAACAAAAGTAAAGTTATGGTGTTTGAGAGGAATGAAGTCACAGTGTGTGCAATGAGGTTGGATGGTGAGGATATGGAAAATGTGAGTGCATTCAAGTACTTGGGTAGTGTGATGAGTAAGGATGGAACTTTGGGGGATGAAGTACCGGTACGTGAAAGGGTACAGCAGGGAAGAAAGGTTGTTGGTACACTGAAAGCAGTGATGAGAAATAGGGAGGTGAGTATGGAAGTTAAGAAGTCACTGCATGATGGTATTGTGATCCCTACCCTGACGTATGGAAGTGAGGCGTGGACCTTGCAAGAGGGGAACAAGTCAAGAGTGAGAGCAGTGGAAATGAGTTACTTGAGAGGAGCATGTGGAGTGACATGGAGGGACAGATTGACGAATGAAGAAGTGAAGGAGCGTTGTGGGGTAGATGTGGATGTGATTGAAAAGATTAGGAGAAATACACTGAGGTGGTTTGGACATGTGGAGAGAATGGAGAATGAAAGACTGACTAAGAGGGTGTATGTAGGTGAGGTGGAGGGAGGGAGAGGGAGGGGTAGACCAAGGATGAGGTGGAGGGATGGAGTTGAGAGGTATATGAGGGAGGGAAGTCAAATGGTGGGTGACAGAGTGACTTGGAGGCGTTTTGTCTGCGGCCACCCTTTGCGGGATTAGGGCGTCGGGCTATAGACAGATAGATAGATAGACCAGTACTACAGAGCTTGATGTGAGAGTACAATAAATAAGTCAAGTACCAGTACTACAGAGCTTGATGTGAGAGTACAGTAAATAAGTCAAGTACCAGTACTACAGAGCTTGATGTGAGAGTACAGTAAATAAGTCAAGTACCAGTACTACAGAGATTGATGTGAGTACTGTAAATAAGTCAAGTACCAGTACTACAGAGATTGATGTGAGTACTGTAAATGTCATGTACCAGTACTACAGAGATTGATGTGAGTACTGTAAATAAGTCAAGTACCAGTACTACAGAGATTGATGTGAGAGTACAGTAAATAAGTCAAGTACCAGTACTACAGAGATTGATGTGAGTACTGTAAATAAGTCAAGTACCAGTACTACAGAGATTGATGTGAGTACTGTAAATAAGTCAAGTACCAGTACTACAGAGATTGATGTGAGTACTGTAAACAAGTCATGTACCAGTACTACAGAGATTGATGTGAGTACTGTAAATAAGTCAAGTACCAGTACGGTACTACAGAGATTGATGTGAGAGTACAGTAAATAAGTCAAGTACAAGTACTACAGAGATTGATGTGAGTACTGTAAATAAGTCAAGTACCAGTACTACAGAGATTGATGTGAGTACTGTAAATAAGTCAAGTACCAGTACTACAGAGATTGATGTGAGAGTACAGTAAATAAGTCAAGTACCAGTACTACAGAGATTGATGTGAGTACTGTAAATAAGTCAAGTACCAGTACTACAGAGATTGATGTGAGTACTGTAAATAAGTCAAGTACCAGTACTACAGAGATTGATGTGAGTACTGTAAATAAGTCAAGTACCAGTACTACAGAGATTGATGTGAGAGTACAGTAAATAAGTCAAGTACCAGTACTACAAAGATTGATGTGAGAGTACAGTAAATAAGTCATGTACCAGTACAACAGAGATTGATGTGAGTGTACTGTAAACAAGTCATATACCAGGACTAAAGACCTTAATGGTAGCGAGTACAGTACATGAACAACAGTTTTTAAAAATTCAAACAATCAGACAATTAGGCCTACTGATGCTCCTGCCATAAGCCAACCAAATGCTTCCTTTTCTTCTCACCTACTTCATCCACCGACACCTTTTCCTCACTCAAACTTTACTACCATAGTTCAATGTACTGATCGGCTTTTTATCACCGTGCATTTTGCCGCCCGTCAAGCCCAAACTACGCCTCAGCCGAGTCTCCATCTCCCTCCGGTCATACATTAGGTCAGCCTCTTTCTCTTCCCCTAATCCGTGTCCATACCTGGTGCACCTCAGCTGGCCCAGCTGCCTCAGTACATCCATCCCTACAAGAATCTTTGACTTCATATCTACCACTAAACCCTGAACAACAACTGTTTTGCCACCTATTTCAACACTAACATCTGGTACACAATGAACCACATCGTAGTCTTTCTCAGATCCGTTGACACACACATTCCTGTCCAACTCCTTCACAGGCCATTTGTACCTTTTCACCAAGCGTTGGGGTATATAGAGGCCAGACGAGCCCGTGTCTGGCTTAACTATCAAGTCTTTGCCTAATATTTTGACCCAGAGGTTGGCGGCGGGTCTGGGCAAGGGCAACTGACCAGAAAGACTGTCTTGAAAAATAATATGAGGTGAATCGTCACTCATATCAATCACACACTTATGGCTGAACAGTACATCTGAGCCCAGAAGGCACTCGCCATCATCGAGGTTACTCTACACACCGAAAAATGGATTTATCACAAAATTAGGGCTTAACTCTACAGGAAGATAACCAACAGAGCCTACAGCCCCTGCTATTGGCACATTCTTTTTTAACTTACCCTGTAAACCAAACTCGTCGACATACTGTATGGGTATTGCACTGATTGGACTCTGGGTATCAACCAAAAATGTTACTGTTTGACCACACAGTTTACCTTTTACGGTGAGGCACCTCCACTGCCATTTGGCCTTAATAACAATTCCGGACTCCATTGTTTTAGTATTAATAAATATACCAATTGTTTTTCTGAACTTATTTATCAAAAGAAATATAACAATACCTTTTTACACGCAAATGCGATAATATCTACGAGCGAGTCGTTGTACACCCTACCACTACCGCGTAAGCTACACAACTGAAGATTTTGTCGATGTTTTGTTGATATTTGAAGCGATGACGAAAATGTTATAACCTTTTCAACAGTACCACTATTAGTTCTTTTCTTAATTTTATTGATTCTCAAATAATCACTGGTTGGTCATTCAGAGTTTCTTTTTCCATTTAATTTAAGTTTGTTTATATATCCCTCAGTTGAAGTAATTATTATATTGCTATTTTGTTGTATGTGAGGTCCGCACATAAGCACTTTGCCGTTTGCATTTTTAGCATATAAAGTTATAAACACTAAAAAAATGTTACAGTTGATATACATTGACTATATATTCAACGGAAAACAACCCAAGTTTATCATTTTTCATTCATACTTAAAAATTGACGAAAAAAAATAAGCACCGATCAAAATTTCCTAATTTGAATAATACTTTCCTAATTACAATTTTTATAACACCGAAATTTATCTTATTCGTAACTTTCTTAGAAATTATGCTCTATATCGTTTTCTGTGAAACTTTATAGAGAGAAATCGAAAATATAAAAAGAAACGATCGAGGGTACCGTGTAGAAAGGGTTCTTAACTATTTTGTCCAGTGACTAACGTCTCTTGAGAAATAATATGAACAAATCCTGAATGGTCCTCTTATTACTCATTATGTGATTTATAACTTATTTCCTTAGAATTTTGGTGTCATAAATGAATGGCAGTTATGAAATATTCTTCTCATAATGTTTCTCTCTCTCTCTCTCTCTCTCTCTCTCTCTCTCGTTAATGGGAGCTTTGCTGCAGTTCAGTCAGCAGAAGTAATTTTTAAATTCTCTTATGTACATAAGAGAATTTAAAATATCAACAGCATACGTATGCTGTTGATATTTCTCCCACTTTGATGCTGTCTGTTTATGGATATTTTTAATCCAGGGTGATGGTGACTTCTATATAAAAGTGTAGTCAGGATTTTTAAGGGTATTCTTAGGCTATGCTCTTGATATTTCTCCTACTTTGTTTCTTTTCTTTGTTTATGGATTTTTTTATGTGTTTATGATGCTGGTTGTGTTCGTCAGGGTAAGTTGTGGTCTGTGATTCTCTACAGAGAGAGAGAGAGAGAGAGAGAGGGGGGGTCTAAATGACAGAGGTCTAGTATCAGTGCTGAAATACGCAAGGATGTGGTGTCCCCATGGTGTGTGTGTTCTTACCTAATTGTATCTTTACAGGAATGAGGCAAGCTCGTACTGTCCCGTATCTTAGACCATTTTCATCATACATCTCCTTAAATTTATGAATTGTTTTGGCACACACTAGTTCTTTAGGTAGTGCATGCCACTGATCAATTCTCCTATTTGGGAAACTAAATTTCCTTACGTCTTTATCGCCTCTTTTTTATGCAGTTTTTTACAGTGTCCTCGTGCTGATGCTTCCCTATAGGTTATATGCATTTATATAGCATAATCATGTCTCCATTTTTCCTTCTTTCCTGTAGTGTTGGCAGATTCAGTTTTTCTAGTCTTTCTTCATAGCTTAGATCCCTTAAGCTTGGTACCTATTTTATAGCGGCCCTATGAACTTTTTCAATCTTGTACAAAGGAAAAGGGGAAAAAGAAGTGTGTGGTAACCATAGGGGCATCTGTCTTCTTAGTATAATAGGAAAAGTGTATGGTACGATACATATTGACAGAGTTAGAGAAAGAACAGAGGAATTAGTTGGAGAAGAACAGGGAGGCTTTAGGAAGGGTAGAGGTTGTGTAGATCAGATATTCATTCTTAGATCTTTAGTGGAAAAGTTTCTAGAGAATGGGAAGAAGTTGTAAGCGGCTTTCATGGATTTGGAGAAAGCATATGACAGGGTGGATAGACAAGGATTGTGGAAAGTATTAAGAATATATGGAGTAGATGGGAGATTGTTGAATGTTGTGAAAAGTATGTGTGATGGTGCTAAGGCTGCAGTGCGTGTGGATGGTGAACTGAGTGAGTTTTTTCTCTTTGAAGGTTGGGTTGAAACAGGGATGTGTCATGTCACCATGGTTGTTCAATCTGTACATGGATGGGGTAATAAAAGAGGTACAAGGTAGGGTAGTGGATGTTGGAGTGGCCCTGGTGAGAGAGGGTAGTGTTTGGAAACTCCCTGTGCTGTTGTTTGCAGATGATACTGTGTTGTTGAGTGAAGACGAAGGAGAGCCGCAAGGCTTGGTGGATGAGTTTGGGAGAGTGTGTAAGAAACGGAATCTAAAGGCGAATGTAGGGAAGGGTAAAGTGATGGTCTTTGAGAGAGGTGAAGTCAGTGAATGTACAGCGAGACTTGATGGTGAGGAATTGGAAAATGTGAGTACGTTTAAGTACTTGGGTAGTGTGATGAGTAAGGATGGAGGTTTGGAGGGTGAAATGCTTGAAAGGGTGCAGCAGGGAAGAAAGGTTGCTGGTTCCTTGAAAGCAGTGATAAGATGCAGGGAAGTGAGCATGGAAGTGAAAAAGTTACTACATGACAGTATTGTGATACCAACTCTAACGTATGGCAGTGAAGCTTGGACGTTGCTGGAAGGACACAAGTCAAGAGTGAGAGCAGTGGAAATGAGTTATTTAAGAGGAGCCTGTGGAGACACATGGAGAGAAAGGCTGACAAATGAGGATATAAAGGAGCGTTGTGGTGTGGATGTGGATGTGATAGGAAGCGTTAGGAGGAATACACTGAGGTGGTTTGGCCATGTGGAGAGGATGGAGGGTGAAAGACTGACGAAGAGAGTGTATGCGAGTGAGGTGGAGGGGGGGGAGAGGGAGGGGGAGGCCGAGGATGAGATGGAGGGATGGGGTGGAGAGGTATATGAGAGAGGGGGGTGTGAGTTGGGAGCGGGGCAGTGAAATGGCGGGGGACAGCGACGTGGAGGCGATTTGTCTGTGGCCACCCTGAACGGGATTGAGGCGTCTGGCAATAGATAGATAAATAGACTCCAGATTACTGATACATACTCCAGGGTTAGTGTGATGAATGATGTTATTATCTTTCTCAGCATATCTTCATTTATGTATGTGAATGCTATTCTCATATTTGCAAGCAGTGTATACATGTTCCGTACCTTCTCACTGATGTGGTCAGCCGGAGATAGTCTGTTATTGATAATCACACCTAAGTCCTTCTCTCTTTCTGGTGTGTGTAGGGTTTTATTTCCTAACTTATAATCCCAATCTGGTCTTTTTCCACTTTTACCAAACTTGATTACATGACACTTGTCCACATTGAATTGCATTTGCCATGTATTACTCCATTCATGAAGTTTATTTAATTCTTCTTGTAGCTCTTTACAAGAGTCTGTGTTAGTAATTCTCCTTTGTATTTTTGCATCATCAGCAAACATATTTAAATAGCTTTCATTTCCAATATTACTATCTGTGTCATTTATATACACTATAAACCTAATTGGTGCCAGCACTGAGCTCTGTGGAACTCCGCTAGTCACTTCCCTCCATGATGAGTAATTTCCCCTTAGTAGTGTGTGTGTGTGTGTGTGTGTGTGTGTGTGTGTGTGTGTGTGTGTGTGTGTGTGTGTGTGTGTGTGTGTGTGTGTGTGTACTGAGTATTTTAGGATTTGAATGGTGGGTAGATGAGTGTCTGAACCATTTCACTTGGCTAGTTTCCCTCTCTGTTGGGTTTCCACTTTGCCTTATGGGTCCTATACATTTCAGCCATATGTACTATATAAAAAAAAAAAAAAGTTGGCGTGATAATGATTGCTTGAAAAAGAAGAGAAAAAAACTTATGATGATGACTGAAAAAGAATTGGTTAAGATGACGATGACTTTGATGCGCTACACTGGCCATGATACTGATTGTTGTCCCACTTTAATGCTCGCCCATTCTTTGTTCCTGGCGCCTACCTCAAGTGGCTACCTATCTATCTATCTATTGCCAGACGCCATAATCCCGTAAGGGGTGGCCATTTGACTTTTGAGTTAATTGTTTTATGGAAAGGGGCACTAACCCTCCATTAACCCACTTGTTGACACGTAGGGAGCACGTATGGTTTGGTTATATGGTTACCACCCAGCGTTGTAAATGGTTTCTTGGCTTACAGGAAACCATTTGGCTTGTCACTCAGATCTACCTGGAAATAAAATTGAGAGATAGATAGATAGATAGATAGATAGAGAGAGAGAGAGAGAGAGAGAGAGAGAGAGAGAGAGAGAGAGAGAGAGAGAGAGAGAGAGGAGAGAGAGAGAGAGAGACCCTAGTGCTAATAATCATTCCAGGCCTCTGACCCTCCCAGCACTGACAGTCTCTCCCACTCTCCTCACCTTCCCGTGAAGCAGAAAACTTAAATCTGACGTTATATTTTATTCCTTGTGTGTCAGCAGATGATACACCTATTAGATCAAGATCATGCAGGTTTGAAGAATATATACTGCATAGTAGTGAATCTTGGCTTGCTTTGCGGGCTGCCTCTGGGCTCAGGTACTGGTGTTTCGGCACCATTAACATCCCCCTCTCCCGGGCCCTGGATAAAATAAATGTAAATTGGTTGATGGTGGTGGTTGCAACTCCAGGTTCATCTAGACATAAACCAAGTGGACTAACTACAGCAATCCTGGCAGCCCCAAAGGTATACGTTGAAGGACTGTCTGTTGTGGTAGTGTTGTGCATGTGGTGGATGTGTTGTGATGTAGAAGGATACATTACACTGTGGTACATGTGGTGGATGTGTTGTAATGTGGGAGAATGAATTACACTGTGGTACATGTGGTGGATGTGTTGTGGTGTGGTAGAAGGTATTACACTGTGGACATAATGCATTGTTTGTGAGTTGTATTTTGTGTTGGCACTGAAGCAGGTAAGATGATGGCTGTGTTAGTCTTATTTTACTAATTTAACTCTAACTTGGCACAGATTTTCATGTTTTTGCAGCTTTTTTCACCTTGCTCAGCGGCAGGAAAATGAAAATATTACAGACCTGCATTCATCTCATAGCTTTTCTTCATGACAAGATTCACATTAAGATTTTAGGGCTTATATACTGTATTCTTACAACTCAGCATCAATGAGAGAGCAAAAGGCATTTTTAGACCAAGTGAGAGAGAGAGAGAGAGAGCATAGGTGTACTCACTTTTCTCTGGATAGGGTTGTTTCTGAAGGGTGAATGTCTGGTGATGGTTTTTGAAAGCTCCTGTTTGGCTGTAGATTTCTGAATAGCTGTGGTGGCCTGTGTGGGTAGGTAATGGCTATGTAGAGTCTGGGGAAAAAATGGGAGAGAGGGTTGACAACCACAGTCATTGAAGGATGGTCGGAGCCGACGACCTGTACTGTGAAACACTATATGCTTTTCAATGCGCGCTTCCTTTTGGATGGGGGTCGTTTAGGTAGAGTTGTTTTTGAAGGATGGATGTCTGATGATGAGTTTTGATGGATAGATTTCGGCTACATATTTTGGATGACTGTAGTGGCCATCTGTGTCTAGGAAGTGTCTGTGTACAATTAGAAATGGTAGAAATAAAATATTTAAAAAAAGGGGAGGGGAAGACGGTCCAAGGCCACAGTCATTGGCGGATGGTAGAGGCCGATGACCTGTACTGTGGAATATCCTGTGCTTTTCGCAGCACAGTTCGTTTTGAATGGAAGTCGTTCGAGGGGGGGGGGGGCGATACATATCTTTGTAAAATTTAGTGTTGGATGGATGAGAACAGATGCTTTTGAAGCACCGTGCTGTGTAGGTCTCGACTCAAGGGTGTAGTTGCTGGGCAGTAACTATACACAGTAGCTAAAACAAGTATCAGTGAAGAAGGTTAGTGTTTCCAAAATTCTAAATGTAACGAGTGATATCTGAGGATCTCAAAAGGGTTGATATGCATGATCCCACCCACCTTTGTTTAGTATATACCCCAACATAGGGTGTGTTGCCGTATAAGGGTAATGCTATATGTGATTACTGTCTCAGCACAGGGAGAGAGTTATTACCACAGCTAACATTTGGATTATATAGTAATTTAGCACACATGGGCCATGGATTTAGGGCATGCACATTGCCTTGACACTGGATGCCACGTCATACCTGAATCAGAAGACCAAGTTTGTTATTCAGGAACCTGATTCACAAAACATCCCACTGCAGGTTATGACCTCTGCCAAGGCCAGCTTGTGGCACTGTCACATTTCACAGTATTAACACTTATTTAGGATGCCATATCACTTGCTTATCAGTACAAGGAGAAATTGTATACCTGTACTGTTTAGTGTGAGTGGTTGCCATTTATTGAAAGATACGAGCCACTACTGAAATGGAAGGTTAAGCTTTCACGAATTAACTGTCATCATAAAATAATAGTGTGAATTTTAGTTCAGTACCATAAAGTTGTTTACAGTATTATAAACTTCATACCCCAGAAACTATCACCTTAAGTCAACATATGGCATCAGCCCTGGCAGTAATGACCAAATATGAGTTGTCCATGGTCTCATATTCCTTCTCATGTAGTATGCACAGATACTTGTTTTAGCTAATCTACAGTATGAACTATGATTATAAATAAGGTTTTAAAAAATAAAAAATAAATAAAGATGATTGAAGACGACTGTCATTGGCGGATGATGGGGCCCGTGACCTGTGCTGTAAAGTAATATCATATGCTTTTCACAACACAGTCCCTTCTGCATGAAGGTCGTTTAGGTAGGGAAAGAAAAATTGTGCGAGGTGTTGTGCTGATTGGAGGAGGAGGTGGGATGTTTATGTACTCTGTGGTGTTGCTTGGTGAAGTGATATCATGTGCTTTTCACAACACTCCCTTTTGGTTGAAAGTTGTGTAGGTAGGGGAAAATGTTTATGATGTGTGGTGTTCAGTAGGGAAGAGGGATGTTGTTGAGGCACCATGTAGTGTTCTAGGTTTTGAAAGGCCGTAGTGGCTAGGCAGTGAGTGTATACAGGAGTAAATATTTGTTTTAAAAAGAATTTTAAAAAGGCGAAATTAATCACTAACGCAGTTCCATTCATATTTCCTTTCGACAGAGGTCGCTTTTTTTGTTACTTTGTGGCAGTGGTCAAGTGACAGCTCTAATACTACTTCCTTTCCTCTGACAAAGTGGAGTTAGACTGGAGGATCAGTTTAACCAGTAAACGAGTAGACTATTCCTGTCTCGTAAGCAAGGTTCACAAAGTTTCATTCAGGTAGTGGGATTGGTCCACTTGTCAGGTAAAAATGAACTAAGCCACTGTGAAGAGGTACAGTCGCCAAACTTTCCACCTGGGCCACCTAGCCGCGGGAGGTGGGTAATGGGTGCTGGCAACAATGTATGTGTTTGTTCGTGTGTACATGCTCGACGAAAGTTCGGATCATCAACTCTCGTCTTCCGTAGTGAACCTCAGAGTTCATCCCAATATTCAGTTGACAATTTTCAGTCGATAGAATTTCAAAGGAACATCTTGAAAGTACTGAATAATGCGAGTATTAAAAACAATAAGTAAAATAATCTAAAAGACCGCATCTTTACATATATTACATATTTATAAACGTATTCTTTTTCATAATTACATGATAAACCCATGGCTAAAAATTGTCTACTGAATACTGGGGGGAGGAACCGTCGTGTGACCGGCAATTACGGTAGGAAAATTGATACCGATGTCTGACCGTTCTTTTTGCATTCGCCAGTCCTGGGCCGGTCTCGATTAAATCTATTGAAATACCACTCTTGATACGAGAAATGATTAGATAAGTTAGGTCATAAATCGTTACAGGATTACTCATTGGGTGGATATTAACTTAAACTAAGTAGGAGAGATAGGAACTGTAGGTGTCGCAGGTTGAAACTCGTTCGTTGAGGCATACTGCCTTGAGTCAGCTAATCAGGGTTCAGGGTAGTAGTTTACAATGTATGTCAGTGTAGAGGTATGTCACTTTATACAAATGTTTTTGTTCAGTTACACCATAATGTATGTTTTGTTGTAGGTTAAGAAATGTCCAGTAACGGGCAACTTTTTTTTTTTTTTTTTTTTTACGTGTCCGACTCTGGGCATAGGCTTCACAGCCTGCTCTCAAGGCCCAGCATTCCTCCTGCATTCTATACAGCTCTACATGTCACCACTTCGGCACTAACACCCACCGTCCTTATTGAATACATGCTAGGGCTGTCTCATACAGGACTGGTGTATTGGTATTAGCGGGGGTATTTTTACGACATGTCGGCGGGTCTTCTGGCAGATCAGTAAAGTCTGATTTTATTAAATTCAGATCCCTAAACTGTTCCCAGCCCCAGCGGGGGATTTGAACTTGGGTCCGTTAGGACTGCAGGCCCACCTCTCTACCGACTGAGCCACCGCCTCCCCAATTTACATTTATTAATGTAAATAATATGCATCTCAATGTCGATCCTTTCGTTAGCAATAGAAAACCTAAGCATATCATCACTTAATCATTACGTGGATCACTTGGCTTGCAACGCAAACACAGCAATTGTTTTAACAGATGATACATATTAAATATGTGAAACAGTACTGTGGGTGACGTGGTAGTTAACGCTTCCGCCAGCCGATCCGTGTGACGTGGTTCCACCCCCGTCAGGAGAAATGGGTTTCTCCTATTAAACACCAAACCCTTATCATATGACCTAGGTCTTAGTAGCAGCCAGTCAGCAACGAACATCGCATATCCTCGCACCCCGGGCCTCCGTGACGGGCGCTAAAGCGCCTACCGGGTAGGTTCGTGGTATTAAAAAAAAAAAAAAAAAAAAAAAAAAAAAATCCAGCCTGTAATGATAATTTCATGTTCGTTACGTTGCATTTACCAATCACATAAGTAATATCACAGGCAATGGTGATATAAATGTCCCAACAATTCATGATTCAATAGCAATTGTGCTTAAAATGACTGGAAGCTTTTGCATACTGTGATGGAGAGGTGGTGTCTTCATCTTGCTATAAATGTAAGATAATGTTGTTCGGTGAATATTCGATGAGCGTGTAAATGTGTGGCCTCACACATAAGCGGCACCGCTCACAATTAGTTTTCATTGTAATGTGTAATTCAGTCATTGTTTAGATGAATGGACTATAAAGGTGTGCGGTTATGACCATAGTCATATGAAATATGATACAGTAAGTCATTCTCATAGCTGATATAATCGCCGCATTCGACAACAGTGTGCATACACTCTTTGCCTGTTGAGGTGACAGTATTTTAACCTCTTCGTGGTGCACCACAGAACGCATAAAAACATCTACCTGAAGTACTACCAACGAGGAAATAAGCAACCGGTAACAGTGTCTGAACATCATCCTAGTGTTTATTGGTCAGTGTCATTCATGATGTCAATATGGCAGGTAATCTTACTTGTAACTGGACGTAGATGTTAGGTAAATGCATTCCTCTTCAACCTATACAGATAATGTATTAAGTGATAACTTAATGAAATGGAATTACTTATATAAGGAAAGAGAGAGAGATAGAGAGAGAGAGATAGATAGATAGATAGATAGAGAGAGAGAGAGAGAGAGAGAGAGAGACCTGGAGCGATTCCAGTATATATGGTAACAATGTAAAATCAGCGTGGAAAATGAAATGTTTAGTATTGTTAAGAATGCAAATATTTAGTAGAATGCTAATGGATCTCAAAAACTTGTTCGGCAGTTATTATAACTGGCGGTATGACTATCGTATAACCCCCCCCCCAGTCCAGCGGCTGCCTGGCCGTCACTATGCCAAGCTTCCCCCTTAAGCAGCTTTCCCACCGGCTCGACCAGTTGCAGAAATCTGTCGCATGGAATTGTTGCGTGCCACAGGTTGCACGGACCAAGGCCAAATAAGCATAGTATATATTATTGCACTATATATAATAGTATATATTTATATCACATTATATGTATTACCTTATTATAAAACTAATATAGTCATTTATTTGGCCTTGGTCAGCGCGACCTGTGGCACACAACAATTTTCAGTGCGACCAGTTTCATGCAACTGACTGAGCCGATGGGAGAGCCGTCTTACTCCTGAGACATTTTTCTCCCCACCCAACTACATACCCAGCCATCTATTATGACTCTGAAGGAGGTTCACTACGGACGAAGAGTGTTGATGATCCGAACTTTCGTCGAGCATGTACACACGAACAAACAGATACACTGTTGCCAGCACCCGTTACCCACGTCTCGCGGCTAGGTGGCCCAGGTGGAAAGTTTGGCGACTGTACACAGTTAGGCTGGGGGGAGGGGGCAGCCTCATAAGCCTGTGTGGAGGTCTTGTTGGCGTGTGGTGGTGTTTACAATGTTTATGCGTTCTTGAATAGTCCCTTGGTTGTCCTGTGTCTGTGTGTTTAGTCACGAGGGAACTTTTGCATTCAGAACACCACATGCCATTGCATTGGTGTTGGTCTGGAATGGGGATGCCTCGGAGGAGATAATTATGAAGTAGAATAGAGATTGTGCAATAGCTAGACCTCTGAGGTAGAATTAGGGTTCCAGGGACTTGAATTGTGGGTGAGTATCTGCCCGTTTTCACTGGATATGGCCTGGTTATATCAATGCCACCACATGAAGATTTCTCCCCAGCACCACATTTTTAGAACATTTGGGTGTGGGTGAGAAGTGTGAACGTCGGTGGTAGGGTTGCGAGAGGCAGACCGAAAAAGACCTTGGATGAGGACACAGAGTGTGACCTTAGGGATAAGAGACTGAATAGGGAGGCTGCCAGAGATCGGGCAGCATGGAGAGCTGCCATTAGGTGACTAAGGCAAACGCATGCAGGCATGTTGGAGCCTTGATAAAGGATGCGATACGAACGATACATAAAATACCGAACCGCTTCTGCAGCCCCATGAAGCACTCAGAATTTCCAGGTTATTGCAGCAAGTCAGTATACTCGTATATATGCATATTATAAACACATTTATCTGAGACGTAATGGCACGTTTTCCACACTATTACAATATGAATATATATAAAGTTGTTATTTTCATTTGTAAATAATGCCAGCAAAAAGTGATTCCTCATTTAACAATTAATACGTGCTCCTGATAATTGCTGGTAGGTGAAAATTGCTTGAAATTAGGGTTAGGTCCCAGCAAGAAGGATTTTTTTCAAGTATTTAAGGATCATATTCAAGACAGCAACCAAGTTGACAGCTTTAACTGCTAATATTTTTATATTCATACAGACGTTAGTGTTAGTTGAATTAACCTCGATCTTTCATAGGGCGCTCTTGAAATTAATTAAGGAGTACATTACATGACAACTGTTTACATTTTTGACTGACAAATTTCTAGAAAAACGTGCTTAGTGAAAGCACATTAAATGAGGAATTACTGATCTGGGTTTCACAGTTATTTTTTTTTTTCTCCCTCTAACAATTAATTCTTGAGGATGAAGCTTAAACTAATGAAGCCAATATACTAAAAACTAAAACAGGTTTGCATGATATTTTTTATATGTCTAAGTAGTTCATATGTTTATAGAAATGCATCGTATTAAGTTCCCACCCTGCATTCACGCCCTCGTCTTCTGCTTCTTCACTTTATTCCGCTTCCTCCTCTCCTCTTCCTCCTCCTCATCATACCCGCCATCCAACAACCATACCACCATCACCACTACCCTGCTACCTCCCCCTACCACCACCACCACCCTGCAACCCACCCTACCACCACCACCACCCTGCTACCTCCCCCTACCACCACCACCACCACCACCCTGCAACCCATCCCACCAACCCTACCACCACCACTACCACCACCCCGTAACCCACCCAACTACCACCACCTTGCAATCCGCGCAACCACAATCACTACATTGCAACCCACTCTACCACCACCACCACCCTCCAACCCATCCCACCAACCCCACCACCACCACCACCACCACCCCGTAACCCACCCAACTACCACCACCTTGCAATCCACGCAACCAAAATCATTACCCTGCAACCCACCCTACCACCACCACCACCACCACCACCACCCTGCAACCCACCCTACCACCACCACTCTGCAACCCACCTTACCACCACCACCACTACCACCCTGCAACCCACCCTACCACCACCACCACCAACGTGCAACCCACCCTACCACCACCACCACCAACCTGCAACCCACCCTACCACCACCACCCTGCAACCCACCCTACCACAACCACCCTGTAACCCACCCTACCACCACCACCACCACCTTGCAACCCACCTTACCACCACCACCACCGCCACCCTGCAACCCACCCTACAACCACCACCACCAACCTGCAACCCACCCTACAACCACCACCACCACCACCCTGCAACCCACCCTACAACCACCACCACCACCCTGCAACCCACCCTACAACATCCACCACCACCCTGCAACCCACCCTACAACATCCACCACCACCACCCTGCAACCCACCCTACAACCACCACCACCACCCTGCAACCAAACCTGCTACCAACAACACCCTGCAATCCACCCTACCACCACCAACACCACCATCACCACCACCCTGCAACCCACCCTACCACCACCACCACCACCCTGCAACCCACCCTACCACCACCACCACCACCCTGCAACCCACCCTACCACCACCACCACCACCACCCTGCAACCCACCCTACCACCACCACCACCACAACCCTGCAACCCACCCTACCACCACCACCACCACCACCCTGCAACCCAGCTTACCATCACCACCACCACCACCACCACCCTGCAACCCACCTTACCACCACCACAACCACCATCACTACCACCCTGCAACCCACCCTACCACCGCCACCATCACCACCACCCTGCAGCCCACCTTACCACCACCACCACCACCACACTGCAACCCACCCTACCACCCCCACCAACACCACCACCCTGCAGCCCACTTTACCACCACCACCACCACCCTGCAATCCACCCTGCCACCACCACCACCACCGCCACCACCACCACCACCACCACCACCACCACCACCCTACCACCACCACCACCACCCTGCAACCCACCCTACCACCATCACCATCCTGCAGCCCACCCTACCACCACCACCAACACCATCGTGCAGCCCACCCTACCACCACCACCAACACCATCGTGCAGCCCACCCTACCACCACCACCAACACCATCGTGCAGCCCACCCTACCACCACCACCAACACCATCGTGCAGCCCACCCTACCACCACCACCAACACCATCGTGCAGCCCACCCTACCACCACCACCACCACCACCACCTCCCTGCAACCCACCCTACCACCACAACCACCACCACCACCTCCCTGCAACCCACCCTACCACCACCACCACCACCGCCACCTCCCTGCAACCCACCCTACCACCACCACCACCACCACCACCGCCCTGCAACTCACCCTACCACCACCACCACCACCGCCCTGCAAACCACCCTACCATCACCACCACCTCCACCCTGCAACTCACCCTACCATCACCACCACCACCACCCTGCAACCCACCCTACCACCACCACCACCACCACCCTGCAAATCATCCTACAACCACCACCACCACCACCCTGCAACCCACCCTACCACCACCACCACCCTGCAACCCACCCTACCACTACCACCACCCTGCAACCCACCCTACCACCACCACCACCCTGCAACCCACCCTACCACCACCACCACCCTGCAACCCACCCTACCACCACCACCACCACCACCCTGCCACCCACCTTACAACCACCACCACGACCAACCTGCCACCCACCCTACCACCACCACCACCACCACCCTGCAACCCACCCTACCACCACCACCACCACCACCCTGCAACCCACCCTACCACCACCACCACCCTCAACCCACCCTACCACCACCAGCACCCTGCAACCCACGCAACCCACCCTACCACCACCACCACCCTGCAACCCACCCTACCACCACCACCACCACCACCCTGCAACCCACCTTACAACCACCACCACGACCAACCTGCCACCCACCCTACCACCACCACCACCACCACCACCCTGCAACCCACCCTACCACCACCACCACCCTCAACCCACCCTACCACCACCAGCACCCTGCAACCCACGCAACCCACCCTACCACCACCACCACCACCACCACCCTGCAACCCACTCTACCACCACCACCACACCTAACCTGCAACCCACCCTACCACCAGCATCACCACCTTGCAAGGCTGCAACCCACCTTACCAACACCAACCCTGCAACCCACCCTACCCCCACCACCACTTCCACCCTGCAACCCACCCTACCACTACCACCACCAACATGCATTTCACCCTGCCGCTACCACCACCACCACCACCGGAAAGCCTAGTTAGTGGAGGGAGGGAGAGAACTACCGGGGGGAGGGGGGTGGAGGGAGAGAACAAATGGAAGGAAAGAATTTGGGGGAGGTGGAATTCGCGGGCTTTTGGTTGTCTGGCTTGAACTGTGGCTGAAGGTTCTCTATGATTTTGGTAAGATATTTTTCCTTTTTCTTCCCATTAAGTTGTTTTTATGAAGACAGTGATTTTAGTTGGTACTGTAAACACTTGTGAGTTGTTTTAAAGCTGACGCAGATAACTGAAACAGTAATAGTGGACAACAGAGGGGCAACAGAGCTGTGTGTGTCTGTGTGTGGAGAGGGGTCGGTGTGTGGAGTTTGGGATGGGGGGCGTGTGCGTGAAGTTTTGGATGGTTGCGTGTGTGGAGTTTGGGGTGGGGTGCGTGTGTGTGTGGAGTTTGTGCTGGGGTGCGTGTGTGTGAAGTTTGGTGTGTGGGGGGGGGGGCGGTGAGAAGTTCAGGTTTCGGGTGAGGAATAGTAGTTTTTGCATAATTTAGTTTTTTTTTTTTTTTTAATGGCATATAAGGACTTTTTTCAGCATGATGACGAAAAACAGCATGACATGGAAGCGAATAATTTGTGGCCACACTTTCCGGTTTCAAGGCATTTTTCTGAGGGCCACCACCACCACCACAGCTACCACAACTGCCGCCACCACAACTAGCAACCACAGCCATCATTCTGGAGGCAGCTTTTGATTGGATACTAACTTGGTGAGTTGTTAAAGCCTTTTCAGGTATTAATTATTATCATTCTTATTATTATTACTAGTAGTAGTAGTAGTAGTAGTAGTAGTAGTAGTTGAAGTAGTAGTAGTAGTAGTAGTAGGATGATGGATGGATGGATTATTATTATTATTATATGCTTGTTTCTTCCACATGGTTTTTCTGGAAGGTTTAAGTATAGTATTTTTCACAAATTCAAAAAATCATATGGTACAGCGTCTTGTCTAACGATGATCCGTAGCCCTTTTCAGTAATTTTATGGTCAAGTGTGGTCAGACTGGGAGGGTAATTTTGACTATAAGTCTTTCACAATAACTTGGTCCAGATTTTCATTCTTTCATAACTTGTTTCATATAGCTCATTGGCAGGAAGAGAATAGTATGGGTCTACATCCTTCCCGTAACACTTCTTGACTGATATAATATTCTTGTATTAATCAGGTATTACAACTTTGCATTCAAGATGGAGAGATGGCAGTGTTAGGCCAAGTTAGAGTAAAAGCTGGATTGTAACCAAGGCCTCATTTCTGACTCATAACTACGGCTCATCAAAGTCCATACAACCATATCTTCGTAATTTTTGTGGGAGTGACCCACTATCACAAAAACCGGCTATAGGATATCCAAAAGCGACAGCTCCCCACTTTGAATAAATAGCTGTAACGAAAACTTATTAGAATATGATGCTATGCTCTTCACTTTGGCTTGGTCTAAAATATCTCGGCATCTTTAATTTTGATTTGTAACAGTAAATGAATACTAGAATATGATCACTAAGTGATGTGGAAAGGATAACTAACTGTAGCATTATCTTGTTCTGCCAGTGAACTATGTGAAATAGACTGCATAAGGCAAAATCTAGGGCAAGTAGAAGGCTGAAGTACTAGTGTTATCTACTGAATAGTTGCCTATTCCAAATGTAAATGTGGTAATTTGTACTATATTTCTACAGTCATTGCAGTGGCGCTCCTATGGTGGCCTTGGGTTCGTGTGGGAGAAAACGAAGTATCAAGATAGCTTTGTTCCAGAGAAAGGGCAGCCTGATTCTGGTTCGAGGAGAGGTGAGAGTCTCCCTGGACAACTCAAGTAACGAGGGGCCATGCACATACACCAGAAAGCCAGCCACAAGACGGCGTGTGTGCTGGGCAATCCCCAGGCCCTGTCTTCCCCCTTACTATTTTTTAAGTCAGCCCACACCCCACTGACTGGGCGAATGTATAGCCCGGCCTTGTTTAAACGAACAAACGAACGAGGGACCTTGACTGCTTGGAGGAGAGTGGCAGAAGTCTGTTCAGATAAATACAGTGCTGTGATGCATTTGTTTTCTGATAACTTCCTTAGTATTTTCAGCTGTTAGTGTAGTCAAGTTATTATGGAAGGTTGAAATGGCCAAGAACTCATTCCTACATTATAACCAAGGATATGAGAGAGAGAGAGAGAGAGAGAGAGAGAGAGAGAGAGAGAGAGAGAGAGAGAGAGGTGCGTGTGAGTTGGAGGGAGGGCAGTCAAATGACAGAGGACAGGACAATGTGGAGGCAATTTGTTTGTAGCCACCTTTTATGGGATTAAGGCGTCCGGCGATAGATAGATAACTGGATACAATCAACCACAGTATTGATGTGCCAGTGTTAGTTCTGTCCAGTGATAACAGACTGGTCATAGTAACCAAGGAGACTCATTCCTGACTCTGTATTTATGAAGGTAATGAAATTTTATGTAGTCAATTACGCACTGAAGTTGTGGGAGTAGACTAGTTCCATCAGGTAAGAATTTTCTAGTGGTAAGACAATTTTTCTCACGGTTAAGAAACTGTGATATACATCGCCAGCAGCGACTAGTGCGATTTCCGGCCATGCTCGTCAGCGGAGAAGTGAAAATGCCGCCTTGTTCTTCACCAACATCCGTGGGCTTAATACCAACTTAAATTCAGTCCATTTTTTCCTACAGTCCATATCCCCTCTGGCCCTATTCCTCACAGAACCACAAATCTCACCCTCTACCGATATATCCCCATATTGATTTCCTGGTTACCATATCCTCACACACTTCCGTAATAAGGGTGGCACCTGTTGTTATATCAAATCCCAATGTGCAGTTGACACCACTTTAAATTTCACTTCAGGCAGTTTTGATTACTCGTTGTATAAACGAAACTGTCAAAATATTACCAAATATATCAGTGTAGTCTACCGCTCCCCCAATGCTTCTTCTGAACCCAGTGTATTTTATTCCATTTCCACACAACTGAGTAACCTTAACCTTGCCCTTAACACCGAAATTACAATCTTGGGTGATTTTAACATACATAAAGTTGAATGGTTAGTGAACTTTGCCAGGACTGATGATGCTGGTCTAGAGTGCGAGCTGTTTGCAGAATCGTTTAATCTCACGCAACTGGTAAAGCAACCAACCAGAATACCAGATAATCCTGACCATAATGCCCATCTTTTGGATCTGTTCCTGACAAATAATCCAGATCAGTACAGGATAGAAGTGTCTCCACTTGGATCCTCTGACCACAATCTCATCAAAGCCCCATTAGTTAGCCCCGCCAAACCTCCCCATTCTGAACCTGTCAGGGTGACCCGACGGCACTTTGACAGGGCAAACTGGGATGAATTTAGAAATTATCTTGCTGACATTCCATGACAGTCTTTCTTCTCTACTGATGTCAATTCTACCCAGTCCCATATTTGCGATTTAATACTAGCTGATATGGATTTATTCATACCAAGTCAACAGTTCACTAAAAGATCGAACTCTCCAAAATGGTTTGATAGCAACTGTGCCAGAGCAACAGCCCAAAAGTCATCAGCATGTAACTATTACTTGAAATCAAAAACATCTGAATCACTCTCTCAATTTAAAATTGCTAGAAACCATGCAAAAGCTGTAATAAATCTTTCTAAATCAAACTTTCTTCAAAACCAAGTATCAAAACTACTTAACAACCCTAATAGCAATAGAATATTCTGGTCAACTCTCAGTTCTTTCAATAATAACTTTAACAAGTCATCATCCATTCCCCCACTAAAATCTCCAGATGGCAACATTACAAATGACCCGTGTGTGAAAGCAGATATCTTTGCCAGTACATTTGCCAGAAATTCTACCTTAGAGGAAGCCAGACAGAATGTTCCAGCACTAGAACTTGACTCTCCCGACATTGTTCCACTTAAAATACAGACAAGGTACGTGAAATCCATCCTAGACAATTTACCTACCAACAAAGCTCCGGGCCCAGATGGAATTCCACCAATTGTTTTGAAAAAGTGTTCCCCAGAACTTGCCTCTGTTCTTGCAAAACTATACAGACTATGTATACGTACTTCTTCATTCCCTAATTCATGGAAAGAAGCCAATATCCACCCAATTCCAAAGAAAGGAAGTTCCTCTGACACCTCTGATTACAGACCAATAGCTGTCACATCTTCTCTTGGTAAGGTTTTTGAAACTGTAATTAATAAGCACATAGTTAAACATCTTGAATCCAACAACTTAATTAGTGATAGACAATATGGTTTTCACCAAGAAAGATCCACCATGGACATAATCTCCTGACTTATACCATCCATCAATCAGTTGACCTACATGGTGAAACTCATGCAGTAGCTCTGGATATTTCAAAAGCTTTCAACAGCGTGTGTCACTGTTCCCTGTTGTCCAAACTCCCTTGCTATGGACAAAACTCTTTTGTTCCTTTGATTTCCTCATATCTCAGCAATAGAAAAATAAGAATAAAAGTAAATGATGTATATTCCACTTTCCAATCAGTTAATGCCGGCTTGCTGCAGGGATCAGTTCTGGCATCAACCCTGTTCCTCATTCATTTTAATGATTTCTTATCTGTCACCCACAATCCCATCCATTCATGTACAGATGACTCAACACTTCATAGTTCATTCACACTCAGAGGCGGTGGCTCAATCGGTAGAGAGATGGCCTGCAGTCCTACCGGACCCAGGTTCGAATCCTGGCTGGGGCAGGGAACAGTTTAAGGATTTGAATTTCATTAAATCAGGCTTTACTGATCTACCAGACGACCCGCCGACATGTCGTAAAAATACCCCCGCTAATACCAATACACCAGTCCTGTATGAGGCACCCCTAGCATGTATTCAATATGGACGGTGGGTGTTAGCGCCGAAGTGGTGACATGTAGAGTTGTATGGTATGTAGGAGGACTGCTGGGCCTTGATAGCAGGCTGTGAGGCCTATGCCCAGAGTCGAACACATAAAAAAAAAAAATTACAAAGGCCGATATCTCTAACTCTCAACTCAGTACAGCCATCTCTTTAAATTAAGACTTATCCACGATCAGTGAATGGGGGCAAAACAACCTTGTCTCATTTAATGCTAGTAAAACTAAATACATACAATTTACTAATAGACAGGTATTGCCAGAATCGTATATTACCTTCAATACTACAAATATTCCCATTTCCAAAAGTATTGAAATTCTCGGCGTCTCACTTAACAATGCCCTCAGCTGGACCTCTCATGTCAGATCACTTGCTAAAACCGCCTCAAAGAAACTTGGATTATTGTACAGAGTCCGTAACTTCTTCACTGACGAGCAGTTAGTTATAATTTATAAGAGTCATGTGCGTTCTCAGCTTGAATACTGCTCACCCTTGTGGAGTGGATGTGGAGAGGTTGCATTAAAGCAAGTAGACAAAATTCAGAACAAAGCTGTTAGAATTATTAATAACCCTGCTATTACTAATAAACTACCTCCCGTACAAGTAAGAAGGAATGTTGCCTCCCTTGCGTTATTTTACAGATATTTCTACAGCAAATGCTCAGACGAAGTTGCGTCCATGGTGCCACCTCTCCATGCCTTCCCTCGTTCTACACGGGCAGCTGGCAGCGCTCATGACTGAAATGTCACTCAGCTATACTGCAGAACTTCTGCCTATCAGAATTCTTTCATTCTCCGAACTGCATCTCTCTGGAACTCGCTTCCCCAGAGTTGTTTCCCTCCAGACTTCAACTTGCTTCTGTTCAAGTCTAACTGTTACAGATATTTTATGAAAAGAGGACACCAGTAATCTGGTGCATGGATTTTTTTTTTTTAATTCATTTTTTTTCCTTCCTCTGTTCTGTTATTAAAATATTTATTAAAAATATATATATATATATATATATATATATATATATACAGTATATATATATATATATATATATATATATATATATATATATATATATATATATATATATATATATATATATATATATATATATATATATATATATATATATATATATATATATATATATATATATATATATATATATATATATATATATAGTTAGTTAGCTGGTTAGTTAGTTATATAGTTTGCCTTAATACAATATATTTTTGTCCTTTTGTACTTTAATATAACTTAATGCCACACTAGCACTATCTTGCTAATATATATATATATATATATATATATATATATATATATATATATATATATATATATATATATGTAGTTAGTTAGTTATATAGTTTGCTTTAATACAATATATTTTTGTCCTTTTGTACTTTAATATAACTTAATGCCACACTAGCACTATCTTGCTAATACACCTTTGCCATAGTACTTCTTTGAGTAGCATAATTATCATCATTCACGTAGATACTGATATTAAAGTAAGTTTACAGAATATACTGTAAACCATGCAAGACATATTAGAAAACTGTTGTGACTGAAACTGTGAGACCTGTTTTATCCAGTGTGGGTGAGAGAAGAGGTAAAATAAATAGGTAGGTGCAGTAAAACAGAAATTTAATGTGGTCCATTTCACTGGGCATTTGAAGGGGATGGAGGATAACTGTGGGAGGTGAGAGGTGTGAACGTTGAGGGTACAGTTGAGAGGAGGGGTAGATGGAAATGGTTTGGGAATGTGAAGAGAATGGAGGATGACAATTGGGTGCAGAGGGTATGTGTTACCGTTGAGGGTAAAGTTGTGAGGGAAGACTGAAAGACCTGAGATAGTCATAGTGTGACCTCAGTGATACGGGGCTGAATAGAAAAGCTGCTGGAGATCAAGCAGCATGGAGAGCTGCCATTAGGTGACTTAGGCAGATGTATGCAAGCACCTTGAAGCCATTATAAATGAAAGAATGAAGGAAATATTGGATAATGCCTCGTCTTTTTCTAAACCGTGCCTCATCCCATCATAGGTAGGTAAAGAGGCTGAGATTGTCTAGATTTTACTCCCCCTTACTGTGTTTTTTTCTTTATCCTTGCTTTGTGCACCTGCCTCACCCCATCATTAGGTGCAAAAGATAGGGATGAAGGAAAATTAAGCTCGTCACTACATAATTAACAATTTGCATTAGCTTAACTTCATAGGGAAGTAGCATTATACTATTTAAGAATAGATGCATTGGTTACTAATTAAATTTTTGCATGAGTATTTTTCACAGAGACTTGTTTACAAGATGCCTCACCTCAGTTGTGGGTTCATGCTTATCGCCACGTGAATCTGGGGAACTTGAGGCTGAAATTACCCTTCTGCAGTCTACCATCTTCCTTTTGAGGGATAAATACATACCTGTATGGCAACAATATTAACTTGCTCCTTGAGATGGATGGGTTAGATAGAACCTTCAGTAATTTACTTCGGCATAAAATTTAACTAGTGTTGAGGTAGCACTATCACTGTAGATAAAGGGTTAATGAGTTCTAAAGCATATTTGTACTTCAGGGCAGTTGGAGGGGAGGAGCAGCTTGATAGCAGAGGAGGCCACCCCTCCTGGGATGGTGTCTGGTGGTAGACTTTCACAAGTGTCATCACCACCACCATCACCACCACCTTTGATATGGGGAAGCAACTCAGCTGGATACTAAAATGGTGAGTTCTCTTAAATGTGTAATAGCTACTTAGTCATTTAGATGTCAGGCTGTGAAAATAACCATTGATTGGCCTAGTGGATTGTACTATACATCAGCCCGTATAGTTTTAGTTAAAATATGCAGTGGTACTGGCTTTTGCTAACTGTCAATTCATTGCAAAACTTGCCTCAATAGGTGCTGGAAAGTTAGAATGAACTAAAGCTTATAGTTAAATAGCTTAGGAAGCAAAATTTGCAAGAGTATTGCCGAAATATATATTCTCGGATCTGCTAATTGGAAACACTGCAGCTGGTGTAGAGTACAGTAGTTAAATGAGAAGGCTAACAACCATATATATACCGTATCTGGAAATTATCATTCACCCGTTCCACCTTCTGCATGTTGCATACTTAATTTTTCTATAAACTTTCCATAAGCTTTGGAGACTTGGAAAAGGTTAGATATAGCCATTATTACCCCTTTACTAAAGAAAATATTCCCAAAGCTGGGTGTTGGCAGGAGTGAATTAAAGCAAGTGACAGGATTCCAGGGGTTGAACCAAAGTCAGCTTGAGACCCCTGTATTGAAAGGGACAGCAGTGTCGTGATGGTAAACCCTTGTCTTCCATGTGACTGTGATTTTCTACGTTGCATTGGTACCTCTAGCTTCTTGACTCAGATTTAGAGTTTACTATTCTCTTTACCATACACCTTTAAAATGGAAACCATAGCCTTCATTAACCCTATTAGACCCATAGATACTTCCTAAGTTTGAAAATGCCTGGTGGTAGCAAGTATAAAACCAAAAATAAATCGCATAGGAAGAGGTACTAGGGGAGATAACGAATTAGAAACAAATCTGTTTGAATTCATTCCTCGACCCACGTGAAATTTGAACTAGGTAGATTGCAGGCTTCAGCTGTCCCTCTCCTGCAGGCCATCATCCTCCTTTCTGAGGATAGGAAAGTAGTCAAGGAATGTTTCTGTAATAAGGCACTAACGCAGCTCTGTTATATCAGGGCCAAGACATAAAAATAATAATAAATAAAATGAAAAACGTTCTTCCTGTGACTGTTTCTGCTTCTGCCTGTGACTGTTTCTGCTTTTGCTTGTGAATGTTTCTGCCTCTGCCTGTAACTGTTGCTCCCTCTGCCTGTGACTGTTTCTGCCTCTGCCTGTGACTGTTGCTCCCTCTGCCTGTGACTGTTGCTCCCTCTGCCTGTGACTGTTTCTCCCTCTGCCTGTGACTGTTTCACACTCTGCCTGTGACTGTTTCACACTCTGTCTGTGACTGTTGCTCCCTCTTCCTGTGACTAAACGTTTCTCCCTCTGCCTGTGACGGTTTCTCCCTCTGCCTGTGACTGTATCTCCCTCTGCCTGTGACTGTTTCATCCACTGCCTACGACATTTTCTCCCTCTCCCTATGGCCTTTCTGCCAGCAATAGCCTTTTTAAAAGCAGTGTCCACGCATCTTTCAATGAGTGGATCCTGACTTCGTTCTTTTATTTTTCTCTCTTCTACATTTGTCATGTAATCCAGAGTTTAATACGGTAAACTGTCTCTGGGATTACTTCAGTAGTTATAGACAGATAGATCAAGCACACAGGGAGTATGGTGGACTATCTTTAGGTGTATTACTAATGTTGACTTTTTGCCTTCCTCAAAAATTTGGCCATCGTCTTTGTCGTCGTCGTCGTCGTTGTCATTGTCGTTGAGTGAGTTAAGGTGCTCTCATTGGCTGATGTTTGGAATTTGTTAGGTGGGTGTATTTGCTACTGTATTTCCTGTAGATGCCTGGTGGTCTAGTGGGATAAGATGGTCCAGCTAGATGTGCTTGGAATATTTGGTCTTTAGGTATGGAATTTAAACTTCTGATCTTGTGTTTAGATGATCCAGTTGGCAGATGTTTGTGTGTTAGGTGTGTGTAAGTGTGTATTAAATTAGGTTAGTGTCTTTACGTACCTGGTGGCTTTTTTTTTTTTTTTTATGCAAGGAAGAAGGAACCAAAGGCCATGAGCCCGCAGTAACAGTTCCCTCCAAGAGAAAAACAAAATACAATATAGAGCCAAATTCAAGATCCGATCATTTTGAGATGCCAGGACACACTGCGTTTGAAAGACTGGAGATCATAGGCAGCAGGAAATACAGACAGAGGGAGACAGTTCCAGAGCTGACCTGTTGCATAAATGAAAGACTGGGAGTAACGGTTAACTCTTGCATTAGAGAGTTGGACAGAAAAAGGATGAGAGTTTGCTGCCAGACGGGTGCTACGCGCCCGTCGTAGAGGTGGAGGAATGCAAGCAGACAGTTCGGAGGAGCAGTGACCATTAAAGTAGCGATAGAAAAGAGATAAAGATGCAACAGTGCGGCGAAGAGACAGAGGTTGAAGGGAGTCAGTAAGAGGGGGAGAGTTAATGAGACGAAAAGCCTTTGACTCCACCCTATTGAGAAGAGCTGTATGTGGGGAGCCTCCCCACACATGAGAGTTGTACTCCACACAGGGGCGGATAAAACCCCTGTATAGAGTCAACAATTGCGCAGGGGTAAAGAAAGAGCGGAGTCGGCTTAGCACACCCAATCTCTTGGAAGCAGATTTTACAAGAGATGTAATATGATCTTTCCAAGATAAGTCCCGAGTAAATGAAACCCCAAGCATGTTCAAGGATGATGCAGGATTAAGCTGAATATTATTAAACATTAGTGGGTATACCTGTGGAAGATTTTGTCGGGTTGATAGGTGTAAGAACTGAGTCTTAGATGCATTAAAGACAACCATATTATTTTTACCCCAGTCAGAGATACGAGCCAAGTCAGACATTAGGTGTGCCATAGCCTCATCCCTTGTTTGTTGAAGTAACTGTTGAGATGGGCGCTGCGGGAACCGAATGGAAAGGTGAAGGGTGGAGTCATCAGCGTATGAGTGGATAGGGTTAGATGTACAGCTTAGAAGATCATTGATGAATAAAAGGAAGAGAGTTGGTGATAGGACAGAGCCCTGAGGAACACCACTGTTGATAGATCTAGGAGAAGAACGATGGCCGTCTACAACAGCGGCTATAGAACGACCAGAAAGGAAGCTAGCGATGAAGGCACAGATAGAAGGATAGAAACCGTAGGAGGGCAGTTTGGATATTAAAGATTTATGCCAGACTCGATCGAAAGCCTTTGAGATGTCAAGTGCAATGGCAAAGCTTTCGCCAAAGTCCCGAAAGGAGGATGACCAGGAGTCTGAAAGGTAGGTGAGAAGATCGCCAGTGGAGCGTCCCTGACGGAACCCATACTGACGATCGGAAAGAAGGTTGTGATAGGAAAGATGCCTTAAAATTTTTCTATTAAGAATTGACTCGAAAACTTTTGAAATACAGGACGTTAAAGCAATTGGACGATAGTTGGAGGGTTGGGAGTGGTCACCCTTCTTTGGGACTGGCTGAATGAGAGCAAACTTCCAGCAAGAAGGAAAGGTACAAGTTGACAGACAAAGACGAAAGAGTTTGCCTAGGCAGGGTGTAAGCACAGAAGCACAGTTCTTGAGAACAACAGGAGGGACCCCATCAGGCCCATATGCCTTGTTAGTACTGAGGCCAGTGATGGCAGAAAATACATCAACTGAAGAAATTTTAATGTCAGCCATGAGGAAGTCAGAGGGGGGAAGTGATGGAGGAACAGCACCGGAATCGTCTAAGGTAGAATTGGAGGAGAAAGTCTTTGCGAAGAGATCTGCTTCATCAGTAGAAGAAATAGCTACAGAACCATCAGAGTAGAATAGAGGAGGGAAGGATGATGAGGTAAAGTTGTTAGAAAGATTTTTGGCAAGATGCCAGAAGGAGCGGGAAGAATTCGAGTTGGAGAGTTGAAAGCATTTAGTATGGATGAAATTATTTTAGTAGAGCGAAGAACAGACTTAGCACGATTCCGGGCAGAAACGTAAAGATGATGTGATTCAGGGGTGGGTTGGCTCCGGTACCTTTTGTAGGCCGTCTCCTTGTTGCTTAGTGGATTTGGGTTCCTAGTGATTTAGTGGGTTTGGGTTCCTAGTGGTTTAGTGGGTTTGGGTTCCTGGTGGTTTAGGGGGTTTGGGTTCCTAGTGGTTTAGTGGGTTTGGGTTCCTGGTAGTTTAGTGGGTTTGGGTTCCTGGTGGTTCAGTGGGTTTGGGTTCCCGGTAGTCCAATGGGTTTGGGTGTTGAGCACCCACAGCTTGGTATGTCAGTACTGGCAGTGATTCAGTTCCATCAGATGAAAACAAACCAGCTAATGCCTATCTATATTTGTAGAACGCAAGTTGACTTCTAACAAGATTGTTGAAAGTCGTATAAAGGCTGCAAGATCAACCCAGCTGTGTAAAGGAAAATGGCTTATGTTCTAAGAAGATTGTTAATGTGTTAAAACTGCATGTCCCTTTTTACTTTAACTTGGCCTAAGATTACCATGCTAGTCACGAAGAAGTGCTGTAGAAAGTGTTTAACATTGACCTAAAATTGCCATGCTAATCAAGAAGTGTTTTGGGAAGGATTAATCTTTCACCTAAAATTGCCATCTTTGAATCTTGAGCATTTAGCTATACCAGTAGATTAAAATTAGTGATGCTAGTCACAAAGAAGTGCCTTGAAAAGGTTGTTGAGCCACTGTTGTCTGTTTTTTGCTACTGAACCAAGTGAAGTAAGCTGCCAAAGGATAAATCTTGGCCAAGTTAAGATGAAAAAGCTATAGATGTACTCACAGAAAGTCTTCATTTATGTGCTAATCGCAAAGTGCAGTAGAAGGTTAGTGAAAAAATTATTGCTATATGTACAGAAAGTCCTCGTTTACCTTTATATATATATATATATATATATATATATATATATATATATATATATATATATATACACACACACACCAAGCAGTTTACTCAGTTTGTCCCCAGGCATATCAGCTTGAACATGGTGGACTGCAGGCTGAATCTGCCCGTCACCTATAGTCCACCTTTATTCTCCGTGAGGATAGGGAGTTATATGACTAGTAGCGAGACTCAGGAAGGCAACCCTCACCAGTGCCTATAAAGTGGGTTAATACGACTAGTAACCAAGGACACTGCCGTAGTCCATCATTATCCTTAGGGAGGATACGGAGGGAATTGAGGAACATTTTGTTTGATTGCATTGTGAATTGAGGGACTGGTTGTTGATCATCGTCAGTCTGTCTGGCCAAGCGGATCCATCAGCCACAGGCAGGCAACAGCCCCTTGCAGGCCACCCCACTCAGCGAACCAATGTTCCCTTCCGTCAGACAGCGTCCTGCAACAGCAAGGTGCAAAGAAAAGTGTGGAGGTTTGGTTACTGGATGGATGCCCCATCTGCATCCCTCCACCCACTTAACAGGGGCGCCATAGCAGGCTATACATCACTCCATTATCTGATTATATGGTTACCACCCAGCATTGTAAATGGTTCTGAAGTGGAAAGAAGAGAAATATAAAGTAGCAGGAAGGAAAGGGAGAAGTGGGAGGAGAGAACAGACACAGAAGCAAAATGACAGAGGTAAAGGAAGAAGTACAGAGTACTACATCAAATGAGTGGACGATGGTCACCACAACCTACCACCTGAGGGACTAGTAACCAAGGAGACTCAGCAAAGTAAGTCTCTTGTGCCTGTAAAGTCTTATTTCTATACCGCATTGATATGACTATGAACCAAATAGACGTGCCACCTCATGAAGGCAACCGTTTCAATTGCCTGTTAAGTTTAATTGTTATAGCATGTTTTCAAACTTGACAAATCTTTATCCCCTTTTGTCTCAGTTGACAGCAATGTGTAATCAGATTGGAGGGCTGATATAACCAGTTAACAAAAGTGATGGTATCTGGGGCTGGTGGCGGTACAGGCAAAGCAGAGAGAGTGTGGCCATGTGCGGTTTGCCACAAAGGTGTGGAAGGTAACTCCATCCTGTGCAGTATTTGTGATAAGTGGGTGCATAGGAGATGTAGTGACATTAAAGATGGACTGCGAGATAATGCTGTTTTCGTGTGAGTGGTATGTCGGGGAGAGCATGTAGAGACTGTAAGGTGTGAAAGGACTGATCTTGCTGGTGCGTCTCTTGAGTGTGTGGAGGAGTGTGTTATTTGGGGGACATGTTATGTGCTAGAGGTGGACTAAGGTAAAGAGTGGTTGGAGGAAGTTCAGGAACTGTTGCCTCTCCTAACGTTGAGAGGGCTCTTCCTCCATGCTAAGGGATCTTTGTATGGCATTTGTTCGGAGTGTAATGCTGTATGGTAGTGAGACCTGGGCAGTAAAAGAAGAAGATATTCGTAGACTCAAACGCGTGGAAATGATAATTATTAGTTCAGTGTGTAGTGAGTCCTTGAATGACAGGCCTGGGGGGAGAGGTGATGTTAGGATTGCAATTAAGGAAATGAAAGATTGGGAGGAAGGATGGCACTGGAATGTATTGTTGTTGTGATGAGATGGGGTAAATTGAGATGGTTTGGGCATGTGGAGATGATGGAAGATGACAACTGGGTGTGGAGGGTGAGAATTGTGAATGTTGAGGGTAGGGCTGTGAGCGGCAGACCAAAAACGACCTGGGATGAAGTCATAGAATGAGACCTCAGGGACAAGGGACTGAACAGGGAGGCTGCCACAGATCGAGTAGCATGGAGAGTTGCCATTAGATGACCAAGGTCGGCGCATGCAAGCATGTTGGAGCCTTTATAAACGATGCGAAGCTAAATGAAGTAACCAAGGAGACTAATTCTTACCTCATAACTAAGGATCACCTAACAATGCAATCCCTCCCCTTCCCCCCACACTTATTTTTCTCCTCATATCTGTCAGATGAATAAACCGTGCCTATAAACCTTGTCAAGGAGGGTACAAAATTTTCATAATCAGCTGTATGGAAGGAGTACTATAATATGTTCAGGCCATACCTGTGACTTTAAACGTGGACATCTGTAAATGCACTATGTATCTGTGGATGTGGGAACATCTCCTGGCCATTCAGTCAGAACCTGTGGTTTTCCAGCAGTTCTTCACTCGTGTAGATTTTAGTATATTGTAGCCCTCATGATCCCACATCAGTAACATATATTTATGTGCTGACCATAAAATATTTTCTTTACTGCAATAAATAACTGTGTTATGTTTTTAAACATTATATAGTGGAGTACACAGTTTTTCGACTTTTAAACTTCTGTAAATTGAAAAAAAAAGAAAAAAGAAAAAAAAAGCTTGATTTTGACGAGGCAGTCGTAGAATTTTCTATATTTTGGAAAGTAGTTATTTATTGTTTTTTTTAATCAGAAGGCGGGTGTTTTGTCGATGGGTGAAGTATATCTGCGAACCTTAATAAAAATACATACAGCTAATCAGAGAACTGCAGCTTAAGGAAAATCCATGCTCCTGGTGCACCAACAAAAAACTATGACACCTCAATATTTTGGTCACAGTGGCACATACTGATGCAGTGTGCCAGTTTTATTCCGTCTAACTGCAAGCCTGCATCTTATCTCTTTTTCTCTCGCTAAATCAGTGGTCATTGACTGCTCCTCTGAACTGTCTGTCTGCATCCCAGCACCAGTACAGCTGGCGCGTAGCACTCATCTGAAACTGTCTTCTTCTGTATTTCCCACTGCTTATGACCTCCAGTCTTTTAAACGCAGTGTGTCCAGGCAGCTCGAAATGAATGGATACTGAGTCTGACTTGGCTTTTTCTTTTTTGGAGGGAACAACTATGCAGGCTTCCTAGCTTTCGGTTCCTTCTTTCTTGCATTATATATATAGTATATATATATATATATATATATATATATATATATATATATATATATATATATATATATATATATATATATATCCATCATCCAATCCTACATTGCCCCATGAGGAGCGTAGGAGCCCGGGGCTAGGTAGTTGGTCCCGACATTTAAGATGAGAGTGATATATATATATATATATATATATATATATATATATATATATATATATATATATATATATATATATATATATATATATTGTTATGTATTGCATTTATTTTAATTAACTACTGGATGAACAGTGTTTCTGCCCAGGAGTGTGGAATTCCAGACACCTTTTCCCCAGGCAGTAAAAGTCGCCTGTCTTGGCGCCAGTGTTTCTAATTCCCCCCCCCCCTCCTGTGCTCTCGTCTGCCTGTTCATCCAGTAGTGCTGTCAAACGTCGGAATGGATATATTGGGATTATTATTTTCTTATTGTTGGTCTTCATTCAAACATGATAATGAAGTACTGTAAACTATTTCTTTGTTAACTTATTTGTTATTCATGTAGTTGTAGATTTGGCACTGTATGATATGCTCAATGACCAAGGTGATGACGGCAAATTATACACTTGTGAGATCAGTTCACCTCCGAGCTCTGACCTGACCTGACCTGCCTGTCATCATGGGTCTGCCTACCTTGTATTTGTGGTGCCTTGTGTAACTCTCTCTGTTTGATAAGTATAACCTGTTATCTTGTATGAGTAAGGGTGTAAATGTATAAAATGTAATTTATATGTAAATGATATCTATGATTTTATATTTTCTTTGAATTTATGAAAGCCTAAGCTATTAATTTGACTGCTGGTACCAAAAGAAAACTGAATTAAACCAATGACGTGATGAAGATCTTCCTGGCTGTTGTATAGTTTTAGGGTTTCACTGAAGGATAATTTTAACCCTCCAGTATATTATTTTTGTAACTTCCGTTCTTGTTGTAATGTAGTAATTCTAGTTTTGTTGCCTTTTGATGGGAGTTGTTCATTATTATTTAATGTTACGGGTTTGAACGCTAGTCCGTAACATTAAGTGGGGGGCCTGTCCTGGATGCATTGCCTTTATACAGCAGCTAAGTACTGACGTCATTGTTCGATAATTGTGCGAACGTAATGGTGGCAAATCAGGACATTGGTATTTGCGTGGCGTGAGATTTCTGATTTTGTGCTCTCTCTAACCTTCCCTCTTTTGCTAATTCCTTTAGACCTGAATTAAGTTCAATATGGAATTTAACATTGATGAATTTGTTGAGAAACCGTGTTTAAGCACTTTGGCTGTTTCTCATATTAAGAAAACTGACTGGATGGCGTTAGCAGCCATATATGAAGTTCCTCAAAAATCTAGCATGACTAAAGCGGAGATAAAGAAGAGTGTGATCGATAGAATGGTAAAAAATGAATTGCTACCTCTTGAAGCATATAGTCTGTGTTATGGTGACGGAGGTAGTGCATCTTTACTTATGATTAAAAAGTTGGAACTTGAGGATAGAGAGAAACAAAGAGAGCATGAAAAGGAAATGAAAGCTCGAGAGCAGGAAATGAAAGCTCGAGAGCAGGAAATGAAAGCTCGAGAGCAGGAAATGAAAGCTCGAGAGCAGGAAATGAAAGCTCGAGAGCAGGAAATGAAAGCTCGAGAGCAGGAAATGAAAGCTCGAGAGCAGGAAATGAAAGCTCGAGAGCAGGAAATGAAAGCTCGAGAGCAGGAAATGAAAGCTCGAGAGCAGGAAATGAAAGCTCGAGAGCAGGAAATGAAAGGTCGAGAGCAGGAAATGAAAGGTCGAGAGCAGGAAATGAAAGGTCGAGAGCAGGAAATGAAAGGTCGAGAGCAGGAAATGAAAGGTCGAGAGCAGGAAATGAAAGGTCGAGAGCAGGAAATGAAAGGTCGAGAGCAGGAAATGAAAGGTCGAGAGCAGGAAATGAAAGGTCGAGAGCAGGAAATGAACTTCAAGTGTTGAAACTAAAGAATGAAGAAGGTATGAAAGACAGAGAAGCTAATGCAAATAAATCTATCTCTGATCTTGGAAACTCTTTTAAATTTTTGCCCAGATTTGATGAGACTGATGTGGAGAATTTCTTTGATCTCTTTGAGCGTGTGGCAAACCAACTTAAATGGCCAAAAGACCAATGGAGTTTCTTTGCACAAACAGCTTTTGTAGGTAAAGCTAAGGTGATTTACTCTAATCTGCCTAGTGATGAGTTGACTTATGATCATCTAAAGACCATCTTGGAAGCATATGATAAAGTTCCCGCGACTCATAGACAGAATTTCCGTAATCTGAAGAAGGGAGAGAAACAAACGTATCTAGAATTTATCAAAGAAAAAGAAAGGATTTTCAGTGCTTGGTTGAGGGCTAGTAAAGTAACAACTTTTGAGCAACTCTGTCAGCTGATTTTGCTTGGAGAGATTCTCCGCAAAGTTCCATATTCCTTGAAATTATACCTACAGGAGAGAGAAGTTACTACTGTAAACAAGGCAGCCACCTTAGCTGAAAATTATAGGTTGACTCATGGTGACTCTTATGTCGGGCAGAAACAGAAGGGGACAGACCTTGCAGGCAGTTCCCGAGGCGGTGGTGGAACTCTAATAACAAGCGGTGGGAATGGTTCTGGTGGCTTCCAGCCCTCTATTAGGTTAACTTATGGGAATACTGTAACTAGAAAGACTGAACCAAGTAAAATCCCAAACTCATCCACATCCACTTTGATTTGTGCTTACTGTAAACACCCCAGTCATCACATTAGGGACTGTCCTAAGCTTAAAAGTAAAGAAAAACTCTCTGAACAAGTTTTGGCTAGCTCTAGCATTTTCTCTCATTTGCCTACTAGTGAACCATCTAATTCTGATCCAAAGCAAAATTTTGAACGGTCAGTTCAGAGTGACTGTCCTAATAGTCCAACACGGACTCGAGACAGTGTTTCAGCTTGTAATGACCCTTATAGATGTTCTGTTGATCAGTTTCAACCCTTTCGTTCTACAGGAACAGTTCCTTCTTCTGACACCTCCACTAAATATCCCATTCAAGTACTTAGAGACACAGGAGCCTCTCATAGCCTCATGTTAAAAGGTCTGATGCCTGATTTGGAGGACTGTTATTTGGGCCAGAGTGTTCTGATTCAGGGAGTTAGTGGGTGTATTGCTGTTCCTCTGGCTAGGGTTTATTTGAAGACTGAATTAGCTAGTGGATACTTCACTGTAGGAGTTCAAGAGTCTCTGCCTGTAAAGGGAGTGAAGTTTTTATTAGGGAATTATATTGCAGGTGGAAAAGTTGTACCTGACCCCATTGTAGCTTTGGCACCCTCACAATGTAATAACACAGAGCAACTGGAAAAAGAGTATCCTCACTTATTCCCTTCGTGTGTAGTGACAAGGAACACGGCAGCTCAACAGGGTGACAGTAAAGATAGCACTGATTCTGTGGATGTTGACCTCTCCCACCTATTTCCTGATAATGACCCTTCTCAGGTGTTAACTTCTCCAGAGCATCTTAGTAATGTACCAATTGATTCAAACACTCTTAAAGACGCTCAGGTACAAGACTCTGAGTTAATACAGTTCTTTGATAAGACTGTAGAGGATTCGGAGATGGTGAACTCTCGTATTTGCTTTTATACGAAGAACGGTATCCTAATGAGAAAATACAGACCTCCCAATGTACCAGCCAATGAAACCTGGCAAGAATGCCATCAGGTGGTGATACCTAGAAAGTTCAGATCTCTTGTCATGTCAATAGCACATGACCTCAGTGGTGGAGACTTAGGCATTAACAAAACTTACAGTAAAATCTCCAAAGACTTCTTCTGGCCTAAAATGAAGCAGTCTGTTGCCTACTACTGTAAGACATGCCATGAGTGGCAAATGGCTGGAAAACCAAATCAGCCAATAAAACCTGCACCATTAAATCCTATTCCAGTGACTGAGGAACCTTTCAGTAAAGTGATAATTGATTGTGTTGGTCCTTTGCCTAAAACACGCAGTGGAAATGAGTACTTGCTAACAGTTATGTGTTCAACATCCAGATATCCAGAGGTTTTTCCACTGAAGAGAATAACTTCTCAGAACATTAGTGAAAGCCCTTGGTAAATTCTTCACTCAGTATGGAATTCCTCGTGTTGTCCAATCTGACTTGGGTAGTAACTTCACTTCTAATCTCTTCAAACAAACTATGGATGAGTTGGGAGTGCGCCAGTACCATTCCACAGCCTGTAGACCAGAGTCCCAAGGTGCATTAGAGAGACTGCATCAAACTCTGAAATCAATGTTGACTAAGTATTGTGAGGAGAATAATGCAGACTGGGATGAAGGAATTCATTTCGTGTTGTATGCTGTAAGGAGTAGTGTACAAGATTCCCTTGGTTTTACACCTTTTGAGTTAGTGTATGGTCATGAGGTTAGAGGTCCTCTGAAAGTCCTGAAGGAATCTTGGTTAGATGAACCCTCTAATAAACCTCTCCTTACCTATGTACAACAGTTTAAACAGATTAAAATCTGCTGTAGATCATGCTATGAAAAACTTAAGGGATTCTCAAGTAAAAATGAAAGAAAATTTTGATAAAAAAGCTGTTGTAAGAGAGTTTAAGCCAGGTGATCCTGTGTTAGCATTTCTGCCAATCCCTAAGAAACCTTTACAAAGTAAGTTTCACGGTCCTTATGTGATTCAACGGAAGATCGGTGATGTAAATTATGTCCTTAAAACTCCTGATAGAAGAAAGGCAGAGAGACT
>NC_136974.1:25550946-25553088 GCF_032717465.1 Coenobita brevimanus
TCCAAGTCAAGCAGCCAGTGGTCCCTTATCCCCCATTGAATACTTCAAAGCATACATTTCAGAGGCTTTTGTAGAGCAAATGACACTTTTGACTAACATGAAGTACACAAGAGCAAAGGGGGAATCATTAAATGTAACAAAAGAAGAAATGGCCTCGTTCATTGGAATGAATTTTGTGACATCAGTAACACAATTTCCAAGTTTACGTATGTACTGGGGGCGTTTGACGCGCTTTCCTTTCATAGCAGACATCATGTCCAGAGATAGATTTTTCGAACTAAGGTCTTTCTTAAAAGTAGTGGATGATAACAAAGTCACCTCGGCACAGAAGAAGGAGGACAGGTTGTGGAAAGTGAGGAGCATATTGAATGAAGTAAGAGGAAGATGCATGGAGCTACCAAGAACCAAGAAAGTAAGCATTGATGAGAGTATGATACCTTTCCGAGGTAGAGTAAGTGTTCGACAACATGTACCTGGAAAGCCAAACCCTGATGGGTTGAAGATGTTTGTTTTGGCATCGTCCAATGGTTTGGTGTTAGATTTTGAAGTATTTCAAGGAAAAGAAGCTCTCATCAAAGTGGTTAGCACACTTGATAATGCAGTGTCAGTTGGTACAACAAAAGGCATTGGAGAGGCAGCAGTGCTCAGATTTGTTCTTAGTGTTGACCCAGGTACTAGTCTCTTCTTTGACAGATACTTCACTAGTGTGAGATTGATTGAGGAGCTTCACAAGAAAGGCTTAAGAGCCACTGGTACAATAAAGAAGAATATGATCCCTAAAGAAGTCAAATTCAAGACTGAAAAAAGCCTGAAACAGGAAGGGAGAGGCTCGAATGATGTTCAGGTGAGAAACGACAGAGAAGTTGCTCTAACAGCATGGCAAGATAAGAAAGTCATCTACATGGCCTCAAGTGAATTTGCTGTGTGGAATCCACAAGACACGTGCAAGAGATGGTCAAAAGCTGAAAAGAAGCACATCGAAACTCCAACCGGCCTCGAGTAGTGAAAGAATACAATTCAGCTATGGGGGGTGTAGATGTGCATGATCAAATACTCAGCTACTACAGAAGCTCATCTAAGACCCGGAAAATGGAAGCCTAGCTCAGGGTTATTCTGCACATGTTTGACTTTGCAACAGCAAATAGTTGGGTAGAATACAAGTCTGACTGTGATTCAAGAGGGATGGACTACTTGGATTTCAAACTCACATTGGCCGACCAGCTGATCAGAGGGTCCATGTTCGAGAAAAGACAATCAGTTTGTACATCCAGGCCTGGTTGCAATGTTGAGTCTGATGATGAGAGTACTCCCCCACTACAAAGGCTGTGAAACATGGTCATAAGTCACCTTTGCCATCAAAATCACTCAGAACTTTGGGGGCAAAGCATCTCCCAGTCATCTGCGAGACGTTCCGTAAATGTCGAAATGAAGACTGTAATGGAAGGGCAAGGGCAGTATGTTCATCGTGTCAGGTACATCTTTGCCTAAACCTGCAGAGAAACTGCTTCTTTGAGTTTCATGTCTCAGATTAATCCCACTTCTATTGAAGGGTCTTACTTTGGATCATAAGCTGTTTTTCAGTCATGATATTTTCTAGGCATTCCTTATTTTGATGTTTTTTACATATTAAATTAGCCATGCCAAGAATTGCATGTGCCATAATGGTAGTATACTAAGATGGATGCCAAAATAAATTTGGGCAAGCAGTATCATTGCTGTTTGGGATTTTGGTAATTTGGATATCTTTTGATAAGGCTTTAATTTACTTCAGGAATACTATAATTTCATATATTTATTGCAGATAGTTCTGAATTGCATAGTTTCAGTTTATTTTTGGCTCAAGCTACTAGTGCCTTGATCCCACACAAAAGTTTAAGTTTTACTTTTCAGAATTGTATTTATGTGTCAAAGTTATAGTTTTGACTACAAGTTTTATGTACCAAATGTGTAGTATGCTAAGATTGATGCCTTAAAATATTTCAGGAAGCAGTATCTTTCCTATAAGCTGTTATGATGGTAATTTTTATTTTCTTTGTAAGGTTTTCATTTATTTTACCTCATGAATAATGTGATATATAAGCAGAAGGTGCTAAATGTATACTTCCTAAGTAAGGAAATAAAAGAATATATATTTTTTTATTT